>NW_015162503.1:323296-363547 GCF_001447785.1 Gekko japonicus
TCGGGGAAAGCAATTCATAGCAAACCCCGCCCCCAAGTTACAAGGGATGAAGTCAATGAAATCTAGGAACCATTGGATCCAAGGCTGCAGTCAGATGACAGGCTTAGCATGGTCTGGAACTGCCTCTAATTTATCTGGGTTTCTTTGTAATGGAGAATTTTGATCAGACATCCCCCTCTTAGTCCACCTCACCGCGCGTTCACCCCGTGGTTGATCAATCAGACGCGGCAGCCACAGACTGGGGTGGTCGAGCAGCTTTTTAAAAATTGTCTTTTGAACATGCATAGATATGCTTATTGGAAGCAGTGCTTCAAACTTCTGGCAGTATGGCAGCAGCTATTGGCCAATGGGATTGCTGGAAGAGGCTGCTGGGATATGTAGTGCAGTGTGGGGGAAGTGTTTTTGAAACTGGGCTTTTGAAAAATGCAACATTTCAAATGTTTCAAAGCTGGGGGGGGTGGGGTAGAGAAGCCTCATCCTGTGTCCTGTGTGCTGCTGGCATTTTTATTTAAAAGCTTGGAGCGAAGCTGGAGTCAGAAGCATTGTTCTCAGACTCCCGCCCTAAAAAAACCCTCATCTTTTCAATTAACCCCTTCCCTACCCCATGTGCCACAAAGCACAGAAAAAAAGCTGAAATACACAGGTATCATTCTTTTGAAGTCTTTTTTAAAAAGAAAACATAGTTGAAGCTTCGGGGGGGGGGGTGAATATGCAGTTATGCGCACCTCGCTAACTAGCTAAAAAAACAAAAAGCCCCAAACCACAACGGAACGTTCAGACTTCCCAAATGGCTTGAGAGCAATGGATTGATCAGACTTTTGGAGACAACTGACACCAGAAAGGACTTTCCCTGGTGTCAAATAACTTAACTCCAACTCGAAGACTGGTGAGAATGGAGTGCCAATGACTGGGGGACAGAAAACAGATGTTGCTGTCTGACTGTACATTTCAAATCCGGAAGGGAACAGCAACAACACCAGATCAAACAGCTTGTCTGAGGCCCAACCTAAATTGGTGGCAGAAAATTACAATACCAAAAAATGTATTAGAGTGAGAATGATCTTACCAAAAAAAATATTGTATAGGGCTTCCATAAGGATGGCAGTGTGCTGCCTGACACCTTGAGCTTTGGAGGCAGTGCAAGGGGGCAGATATGATGTTGTATAACATATCAATGCCATACCTGAGTGAAAACCTGGAGGTGATGTCAGTGCATCAGGCAACTCTCTGGAAACTGTGATATTTCCAGGGCTTTTTTTGTAGTGGTACTCACTGGTAGAGACTACTGAAACCTTTTGTGGGGGCGCCCCCAATCTTGACAGCCAGTTTGGTGTAGTGGTTAAGAGTGGCAGACTCTAATCTGGAGAATCGGGTTTTATTCCCCACTCCTTCACAAGCTGGGTGACCTTGGGTCAGTCGGACGTCTCTCAGAACTCTCTCAACCCCACCTACCTCACAGGGTGTTTGTTGCGGGGAGAGGAAGGGAAGGAATTTGTTAGCTGCTCTAAGACTCCGAGTGAGGGTGGGATATAAATATACCCAATCTCCTCCTCCTCCTCCTCCTCCTCTTCTTCTCCTTCTCCTTCTCTTTCTCCTCCTCCTTCCCCCTCTCCTCTTCCTCCTCCTCATTCTTGACTTTGAGGAAATCAGTGCAACATTATATATGAGTACCAACATGTACAAAAAAGAAAACAACCCCCCCAAAAAAGCACAGTGCAACACCATATCTGGCCCCCCACTATTCACCTGCTGGTTCTAGAAGCAAGGGTGGGTGTGAGGGCCCAGTGGCAGGAGAATGCTTCCCTGACGTGGGCATATGGCACGTCTAGGCTCCCATCTAATCAGAAGGTTGGGCTGGGGAAAAATCAGAGCTTGAGAAATTGCAGAATGGAGGTGGAGAGGTCCCTACTTTTCTTTAATGGCAAATGGACTCAAATTCATCAATTTTGAGCAGAAGACTTGGTGTGAGGGGATGTGAAGTAACAGTTTAATGCTGGCTCCTGAACTGAACCAAGCCACAGCAAACGTTTCGCAAACAGTGCTTAAACCACAGTACTAGTTAGGCTTGCCAAGTCCTCCCGGGGGTGGGGAAACCCCCACCCCAGAGGCCCATTCCCTGCCACCGCCGGATTGGGCCCTGGGGGGGAACCCCACCCCGACGTGCACGTCACCCAGAAGTGACGCGACAATGCCAGGCACGCTGGGGGTGGGGCCACGGTCATCTGAGGGAAAACTCTATGGTTTCCCCTCGGATGGTCATGGCCCCGCCCCCAGCGTGCCCGGCGTCGTCACGTCACTTCTGGGTGACGTGCGTGCGACGCGCACGCACTCCAACCGCCAGCCAGGAGTCCCCCGCTGTGGCTCAAAAAGCACTTGGCAACCCTAGTACTAGTACAGACTGTCTGAGAGCTCAGTCTTAAGCAGATCTACTCAGAATCCTATGCAGGTCAATTCAGTGGGGCTTACTTCCAGGAAAGCGCTGCATCTTTTCAATTAACCCCTTCAATTAACATTGCCACTCGTTCTGGCTAATCTCTATATTAAATATCTAAATCAATTTATATTGTTTAGCACCTACAGTATTCTTTTATCTGTTTGCAAGCTCAAACTTTGAAGAAGGAATGGACACAAAATGTGTTAAAACTGACATATACATCAGCAAACGTAGGAAACTTTCCATTTGGTATACTGTGTAAATAAGCAACTATTCTTACCTATGCATAGACAATGGTTTCATTGAACAGAACTTGCACTTGACCTTAGACTTCAGATCTTAATGTGTTTCCCATCCCCTTTAGCATTCAGCTGCCCAGCTGTGGGCTACTCCATGACATCAGATCAGTTCAACCAAAGTCAGCCAGAGGGATCGTGACTCAACACCTTTGTGACATCAAAGTAGATCAGTCGCTCACTCATGGACAACAGACATTGGCAAGTTGTCACCTAAAAATCCAGGAATAGGCTAATGGACAATAGAGCTAGTCAGTTTGGAAATATGTCACTATAACAACAGGCCCTTGGCCAGTTATTATTTCAAATCCCAGTATGATGAACCACAACCTTCTCAATGTTAGTGAATTATGCCTTGTGTAATATTTGTGACTGATGCAAAGTAAGACACCAAAGGGCCATTACATCAGCACTATATAAAATGGCTGCTGCTCTGGGTTTGTCTTCCTTACCCAGTGTTTTGCAGAACAGCTTCCTTCCATACAACTAGTCATGGAACACATTGCTCCTATTAGGGCCTTTTTGGTGGTACTCACCAGTACTGAGTACTGGCAACCTGTTTTGAGGCTCTCCTAAATTCTGAGGGTGGAAATTGGTGCAACCTTATATATGGTCCCGGTCACATGAGCCGGATGATCCGCTGCTGAAGGGAGGCAAATCAGAGCCGGAGCAAAAAGAACTGCGGGCAAACTGGCAGTAGCACGGTTGTGCGCATGCATGGGATGGGGAATGGCGCCGGCTGCGACAGCCTACCGGCGCTTCCCTGACCAGATGCCTTCCGTTGGCCCGCTTCATCCGGTAGGTACTGCTATTTTGCTAGTACCTTTTTGATGCGCATTTGTGGGCCTAAGGGATGGATTGGGGACGGGGGCACGCTGCTTCCCAGATGTTGCGGTGTAATCGTGCCTGCTTGATGCGCCCCCGATCCGTCCCTCTTGCGGATCAAATCCTCCCATGTGACCGGGACCTATGAGTACCAGCACTTTTTGTGTTTGTTACAAAAAGCACTGATTCCTACTGTGAATCACTAGTATTATACCCATTATTGTCTAAATATGTGATAAAAGACTATAAATGTCAAGGCACAACTTGTTTTGGGGGGCGAGGATGAGTCAGGAATTGTTGCTCCGTAATTTTCATTTACCTGGAGTGAGCTTTTGCTGTGTTCCCAGTGACTGAAAAATTCATTTGATTTACAACTCTTCACCAGTTGTCAAGGATATAATTGCATTAGCCACTTGACAAAAAGTTATTCTAAAAGTCACTTATGGTGACATAGCAGGATGGAGTGGGTGGCTAAGGACTTCCGAATTAAACAAGATTTTTTTAAAAAAAGAAATCCAGATGAAAAATATATTTTTCTTTCTGAGCCTTTTTTCCTTGCCTGTTATTAGACCATGGAAGGGGCGTTGTGTATACGTGCAGGCATGTATTAGGGCTACAGTGTTCATTTGATTAACTGATTAGCACATCACATTGTGATGTATGTTTACTCCCCCTTTTTACCAGTGCTGTCAAAAACTGAAGGTAAGAGATAACCATCTTAAGAGGTACTGCCTTCTTTCTCATCCTGAAAGGGTCCTGTTAAGCTAGTTTGGTGTAGTGGTTAGGAGTGCAGACTCTAATCTGGGAGAAATGGATTTGATTCCCCAGTTCTCCACATGCAGCTGCTGGTGTGACCTTGGGTCAATCACAAGTTCTTTCATGGTTGGTCTCTCAGGAGCAGTTCTCGAAAGAATTCTCTCAGCCCCACCTACCTCACAGGGTGTCTGTTGTGGGGAGGGGAAGGGAAAGGAGATTGTAAACCACTCTGAGACTCTGATACTGCGATCACACGCACTAAATAATGCACTTTCAATCCACTTTCAATGCACTTTCCAACTGGACTTTGCCAGTTCACACAGTAAAATCCAGTTGAAAAGAGCATTGAAAATGGATCGAAAGTGCATTATCTAGTGTGTGTGATCACAGCCCGAGTGAACGGTGGGGTATAAATACAATCTCCTCCTCGTCCTCCTGGAAATGTCTTCACCGAAACCCTGCTATGTATTAAGATCTGATGATGAAGCCATTCTCCAAGTAGTACTATCTTGTTGTGGATGCAATGCCAGTGTCCACCAGTGTCTCTTCATTTGTTGCCCCAGTACTGTGGGATGCCCTTTTCCCTTGAAGCTCTACTGACATTACCATTTGTCTACTGCGGGATGCATAGAAACCATTTTTGTTCTCTTGTGCCTTGCTTCCAGGGGGTTGGCTCTGAACTGACATAGAGGTTTGCACATTTATCTGCTGCTGTTTTGATCTGCTTTACAGGACAAATAGAATGATTTCATTAATGTTATTCTGTTAAGTTTTTATGCTGTGTATTGTTTTGTAAATACCTCTTTTAAAAGCCTTGTAGAAATGAGGGACATAAGTCAATACACTTACCAATCAACTAAGTTGGCTTTAAATGGGTGACAATCCTAATATTTGTGAATGTATGTGTGTGTGTGTATGCAAAGAAGTAAACAGTTTTGCAAAATGTCGGAGCAGATTTTCTAGGAGTTTGGGAAGAGGCAAAACCAGCACCCTTACCAGGGCAGAATTGCAGGGGGCAGTGGCTATTGTGTGTATGGACTTGTGCATCTATCCACCCACTCACTGATCCGACTGGGGAAAAAAGCATACCTATGCTCTTCCAAAATTTGAAGGTTTAATTGGAAAGGAAATGCTAACTAATTGGCAGCTGTATTTACCTTTCAGGAGAAATCTTCTATTTGTCTGAAACACAACATTACTTGTCTTGGAAGACAAAAGCCCAGTCCTTAAAAATAACAATTTATATATATATCTAAAAATCAGGCATGAAAATAACACCTGAATCAATTAAACTTGATTTGGCAGATCTGCTTCTGACAAATAGAAGGACGTTTCTGATTAGTCCCAAGAAGAAAACGGAAAAAAAACCCCACAACCCCCCCCACTCCTTCTATTCTCTCCTTCTTTAAAGCCAGGAGATGTCAGAAGGGGGTGGGTAGTGATATGCAAAAGACGGCCTCCATAACCAAAGTAGCCTGCAAAATTAGGTGTCAGCATGCAAAGCTTATTGATGTATGAATGCGGAAAATGAAAGCCTGCAGTAGACAGACAGGGCTAAAGGTGAGACAAGCACAGGGAGAGCAGCTGTACATCTACGTCAAGGTGTTGCTATATGAGACTTGCTTTTTTTTTTCCTGGAGGGCCACAGCCTAACAAGCAAAGCTGGGCCATAAATGATGAAACAATACAATGTAGGCATTCACTGTATGAATATCAAATAAATTGACTTGGTCTCTCCTTCCATTCTCTTCACCCCCCCCACCCACTGCCTCCCCTTCCACTCTCCCCCCACCCACCCCTTTCAAAGTATGCCTGTGTATTCATTAATAAATTCATATCCTGAGTTTTCAATAAAAGAGAGAAAATGCAGTGTAAACTGGAGTTACTTAGTGACACCCGGCTCATTGCTTTTTATTGTCGCTTGCAGCTACGAAGCCTTCACAAGTGCACTGGTAGAATTTATTACTGTCTGTCTTTGTGGCAACTTGGCGAAGGGAGCCTTTTGAAGAAAATTGACCCGCACTTCATGAATATGATGAAAAATGCCAACAACGCTACAAAGACGACGCTCGTGACATTAGTGGGCTGAGAACTAAGGAGACGGTAATGAAAGGGTTGCAATTATGAACCCGTTACGCTTTCTTCCACGCCATCGGGGGGTTGTGCAATTTCAGTCAGTTCCAAAGTCCTGCTATCAGACTTTGCATACAGCCTCCCAGGGCATGCTGGGAAAGCCTGGATGCTCTTCCATCTCCCTTATCCTAGAGTGTTTTAGACAAGAAAGGGTGAATAAAGGAGGATAACCTTCCAAGAAGCCAACGTTATTGGTCAGTTTGTGTATTGATGTTTATCTAATCTACAGGACGCAAAGCAATTCTTAAGATAAAAAGGTAAGATATAAAAGGAAATTCTAGGGTTGAGTCACAGGAAGATTATTCCCACTTTTACCCCTCACCAAAGTGCTCATCTTTTAAAAATCCACTTCGATTCTAAGTTCAAAGGCAGTAGGCCACTGAATACTAGTTGCATTGGGGATGTATTCAGGGAGGACCCTCTTGAGCAGGGCCCCCCAACCTTTTCAGCCTATGGGCACATTTGGGATTCTGACACAGGGTGGTGGCGGGCACAACCTAGGGTTGCCAGGTCTGGGTTGGAAAATACCTGGAGAATTTGGGGATCGATCCGGGAGAGGGTGGGGTTTGGGAGGGGCCTCAGCATGGTCCAGTGCCATAGAGTCCACCCTTCAAAGGAGCTATTTTCTCCAGGGGAGCTGGTATCTGTCAGCTGGGGATCAGTTGTAAAAGCAGGAGATCCCCAGGCCCCACCTGGAGGCTGGCAACCCTAGCACAACCACAAAATAGCTGCTGCAGGAGGAGGAGCCAAGCACACAGAGGACACCTAAGTGCAGGGGAGAAGAGGGGTAACTAAAAATACACTGGGAATGAGGTGAGAGAGAATAAAATAGACACTGTGGTGGCAGCTGCCACTGAAACAATGTTATGTTGATTTACATAGCCAATCAGATCTACATTGGCAAATCAGAAGCCCTGCTGGGCAAGAACCCTACATGGCTCCACCCATTTTCTAAAAACAGTTGTTGTGTGCCAAGAAAGGTGTTGGCAGGTGCTGTGGTGCCCAAGGGGACCCCTGCTCTTGAGGCTCTGGGGTTGTGGTCTTCCTGGTGGCATCTGGCTGGCAACCATGGGAGACACTTTGAGAGAGTTTGGGTCTAATCCATCAGGACCTCTTACTTTTCAATGATAGTCACCACCTTGTCAGTATCCATGACTTGCCTTTGAACAACATGCTGGTATCAACGCAATGGCGATGTCACTTCCATTCCGTGTAGTGATCCCGCAGATTTCTTGGCAAACCTGTTTGGCATATGAACTTATCTTGTCTGACACTCAAGGTCAAACTGTGAGCTGATTTGGTTTTCCTGGTCTTGGTTTATATCATCACGCATATTTGTAAACTTATACTAATCATTGGGATTGCTCCTCTCAATTGGACTCTCCATCTTGGGCTATTTCAGAGGCTTCTTGTGTGGCGCCCCTCTGTAGATGGAAGGCACTAGGGTCTATTCATGCTAAAACAGATCCTCCTGTTCCTCCTGCAGTTTCTGCAGTTAAAGAATTATGGGGCATAATGCCATGACAATAGCAATTTGACCTAGTTTCACATATTCAGTTAACATTATGGGCCAACCCAGATCTAAAATTTGACAAGAAAACATTTTTTTAAATGAAAGGCTTGGATAGATAGGGGATTTTTGGTTCACTTAATAGACTATGATTATGAGTTTTTGTCATTTTCTCAGCTTAGGTCTAGATATGACTTGTCAACCTCTACTGAATGAAGAAGAAGAAGAGATTGGATTTATACCCCGCCCTTCACTACCCAAAGGTGTCTCAGAGCGGCTTACAAACTCCTTTCCCTTCCCCTCCCCACAACAGACACCCTGTGAGGTAGGTGGGGCTGAGAGAACTCTTGACAGAAACTGCTCTTTTTTCAAGAACAGCTCTTATCAGAACTACGGCTTGCCCAAGGCCATCCAGCCAGGTGCAAGTGGAGGAGTGGGGAATCAAACCCTGTTCTCCCAGATTAGAGTCCGCGCACTTAACCATTACACCAAACTGGCTCTGAATGGCAATATTTACAACTGCAGGATCCATTGGTATCGAAATATGGCCCTAAAGCACTAAGTGTTTCAAAGACTCCTGGAAACTGTCATTGAATCAATGCAGAAAATGAAACCTACAATATTTGTCTATAAATATTTAGTGTTAATTTAAAAATATGGTATGCAAAATCTCAGAAATTATTGCAATAAGGAGCTAAATCACACTGTTTTGCCAAAGCAATGGGATGTGGCCCTATTTTATACTTCTTGCTTCTATGGTTCTTAAGCTACAATTTATTCAGCAAAAAAAACCCAAACTGTTTAGGATATATTGGATACCACAGCACCTTTTAAGTAAGTAAAATGTCTAGTTGCTTACTTACAGGATGGATCTCCTAGTTATTCAGTCTTTTGAGAGGAAGTAATTGCTCATATCAATTTGGTATTAGAATATTAATTGATGTTTAAGGATGCTTATGTACTTTTAAAGTATTTGCCTTTCTCCTGGAGGCTAAGTGATGTTCAAGGAAAAGGGACCCTCTGTGCCCTTACTGTGAACTTACAACCTTATCAATATTCGAATGTATGACATACAGACAACAATTGCATATGGACATATTTTTAGATATTTTGAAACCTTTTATGGGTGCTTATGTTTAGACTTGCCAGCAGTATTGTAATGTTTTTTATTTCTTCTCTGTTTGAGGTTTGTAACTATCTAGAAAACAACAACTGTGAGCTGATCAGGGATATGGTCAGATTGCAAATTGGTTACCTGTTGGTCAGAAGCTGACTCACAGTGATGTGGGACTAAGTTCTTATGTACCTGGCCTCTGCACCAAAATACCTATACAGTGAAGTTTCAAAAGGGAGATTTCCCCTCCCATCCAAGCTAGGCAGGGACAGAAGCAACGCTTTTCTTATGTGGAGAAATGGGGTCAAAAGCAAGAGGAGACCACTGGTCCACCCAGTCACATTTATTATTCAGGGGTTTTTTTCAAGGCCAGGTGGGATTGTGTGCAGAATCTATTCAACAGTGGAATCGACAGCCTGGAGAGATGGTGGACTGTCCTTCACTGGAGGCCTTTAAGCAGAGGCTGCAGGACCATCTCTTGAGGATGTTGTTATTGTGTATTCCTGTATGGACTAGATTACCTCCAAGATAGCCTCCAGCATTAACACTCTATGGTCCCAATCAGATGGGTTTTTAGATCCATGCCAGGCACGAGTGCCTGGTGGATTTAAAGGTCATGACCAGACAGCAACATCTGGGAAATGTGCCTGTTCCCTGAGCATCCCGTTTTGCTGCGCTTCGGAGCCATACTTAAAAAATAACTAGTTAAAATCTGGAGTTTTCGCTTCCCGATGGGCCAACTGCAGACTTTCCCCCATCTGATCATTCCAGCGCGCAATCCTCCCGTTGGGATGGTCTGACATCAGACTATCCTGATCGGGCACCATTAAAAAAAAAATCTTAGCGATATGCGCAAAAACGTGTAAATGCGCAACAGCCGCAGAGCTCCACTCAAACGTTCCAGACAATTTCATGTTTCTAAACGGCCCATGAATTTTATGAACTGCATTAGTTAAAAAGGTACCTAGCGAGAGGTACCACTGGCGGTGCTTTAACCATTCAACACCGCACATGCGTGGAAAAACAAGTACATGTTGAGGTGTGGATACACATGCGCAAACAGATTTTTTTTTTTAAAAAAAAAAATCCGACTGCACGGTTTCTTCAGGTGGATGCCATCTAGACAATCCACCGCAGAGTATGCGCGCGGTAAGGGGAGCTGTCTGGTCGTGCAACACCAGATAAAAAAGATCGGGATTAAATTAGAGCCGGGCCAATTGCAGTATTAGCTGCCTGTCTGAACGCACCCAATGACTCTATGACCATTGCAGAAACAATGCCTCTCTCTGTGTGAGCTTGTATCTCTAAAATACAATTTGAAAAGCAACCTTCAAATCCACACCAAACAGAGAATACTACTACCTAGAGAATGATGTGAGGATGGTGTTGCATTTTCTCCTAAAAAGGAAAAAACCTAGATGGAGGAAACTACTGGAGAACTAAGAATGTAAAGCACAAGACTATGTGGCTTGTAAAATGAAAATTAAAAAACCCAGCAAAACAAGTGGACTTGGCCTCACACTGAACATTTTGACACTTTCTGAACCTGCAAGCCAGCAATAAAATCTTGCTTGTCACTAAAGACAAACTGGGAATGCAAAGTCCTTGGTCTCTTTGGTTATTGAACATTTGACTGCCATATTTATTGCCAGGTTTTCTCATTTCTTCTCTCCCAATACAATAAATTAATTTCACAGCCAAACAACTTACTTAAAAGGCTTGGATAAATGTCTTTACTGGGAAAATGCAGAGCAGTTAAAATAATCTTAACTCAGAGCTCAATAAAGAGGCCTGGGGGAAAGAAAACCACACTTCAGTTTATGTTTGCATGAGAGCTGGTGTGATTAAGAGGCAAAAATGAAGCCAGGCCTTCACAACCTATGAAATTCCGAGCTGAATAAAGTCTGCCAGCTATGTATGAGGGGCTATAAGGGGCTCAACAGACCTGGTTCTTCTGTCTTCCTGGGACTGCCAACGACAGGGGGCTCTTTGAATACCTGGCAGGTCACCAAACATGTCTGGTGAGTTTAGGGCTGCCAAGTGGCGGTGGGGGGCGGGGAAACCCCCACTTTGGAGGCCCGATTTCCGCCGCCACGGAATCGGGCCCAGGGGGAACCCCGCCCCCCGAAGCGCAGCTTGGGTGCATCACAGGAAGTGACGCAACCACGTAGAGCACGTTGGGGGTGTGGCCCCAATCGTTGGAGGGAAAACTCTATGGTTTTCCCTCCAACGATTGGGGCCACACCCCCAATGTGCTCTACGTCGTGCGTCACTTCCTGTGACATTCTGGCAGCGCACGCCTCCCTCGGCAGCTCCCGGACCGAAGCAACGCTCCCCCGCCGGTGAGTCAGAACGACTTGGCAACCCTAGGTGAGTTGGATTCAGGTCCTTTATGCACTGGTTTTATCAGAGTTCAACTCGTGACACAATACCTTGCATTTACCCCTGGTTATAACAGCATCCATTTATCCTGGGACCAGTGTGGGGCGAAACCGGGGTGACCTCAGTGTAATGTGGAAACAAAAAGTACCCCAAGATAATTACAGGGGTAAACTCCAGTGTAATATAGAATGTAAAAATACCCCAAGATGATTACAGGTGTGAGCCAGTTTGGTGTAGTGGTTAAGTGTGTGGACTCTAATCTGGGAGAACCGGGTTTGATTCCCCACTCCTCCACTTGTAGCTGCTGGATGACCTTGGGCAAGCCATAGTTCTGACAAGAGCTGTCCTTGAAACAACAGTTCTTGAAAGAGCTCTCTCAGCCCCACCTACCTCACAGGGTGTCTGTTGTGGGGAGGAGAAGGGAAAGGAGTTTGTAAGCCGCTCTGAGACTCCTTTGGGTAGTGAAGGGCGGGGTATAAATCCAATCTCTTCTTCTCTCTTCTCTTCATTTAAAATTCAAATGATAGTTCTTAGAGTTGTGACTCTTATTAGAATGACTTGTTGGATATGCATTTTCCTATTTCTCGCAAAGATATGAATCACTGGCCAATAATCACAGCTTTTGCTAGGATTAGAAAGATCCAGTGGTCCCTCTCCTCCACGGGCTAGGGATGCCAGCCTCCAAGTGGGACCTGGGGATCCCCCAGAATTATAGTTTATCTCCAGACTACAGATAATAGTTTCCCTGGAGACAATGCATGCTTTTGAGGGTGCACTCTGTGGCATCGCATCACACTGAGGTTCCTGTCCTCTTCAGGCTCCATCCCAAAATCTTCCAGGGTTTACCAACCTGGATCTGGCAACCTTATGCCCCATCCCTCCCAGTGGCCAGGGGGGACATGGCAACCCTGCTCCCCACATACAGCATGGGCTCGCTAAGGGTATAGATGATAGTGCAGGGGAAAGAAGTTGAGGATGCCCATTCAGGATCTCTTTCCTACATGGAGTGCTGTGTTGAGGTAAAAAGTCAGGTTATATCCTTACTTTAAGCCCTCTCCAGGCAATATAAACCAAGGACAATGAGAGATATTCCAATTGGGATTGCTCAGTATTCCATATGGCAGAAGAGTTCTCAGTTTTATCCTTGTCGGGGAGGGGGGGAGTGGCATTTCCACACTGACAGGAGACAAGTTAGGTATTTGTCAAATATTCATACTTTAATTTAAATGAAACTATTCATTCAACCCAATGGCCTTGGGCATTATCACAGTAATAAAATTAAAAACAATCCTAATAATCCGACTCCAAACTTGGACTCATTTATTTATTCAGTTATTATATCTTGCTATAGCGAGGGGTTGGCGGTGGAGGATTTGCAATAGCCAAAGTGGCCTTGTGTTCAATACCTGCTGGGAGCACTCTCAGTTTCTCCCCAATAGATATATTTACTCTCCCCTGAAGAAGCAGCAAAATGCATAATTCTGTTGTATCTGAGTACAATATACACTCCAAAAGACAATGCTCCAATGTATCAATTCACCCTTATTTACACAAACATAATCTATTTGAGTAAGGGTGATGTAGTAGTTAAGAGTAGCGGACTCTAATCTGAAGAACTGGGTTTGATCCCCCACATGATGCCTTCTGAGTGACCTCGGGCCAGTCATGGTTCCCTCAGAACTCTCTCAGCCCCTCTTCTAAGCCACTAGGTTTCTAAGTAGAGAGTATAAAACCAACTCTTCTTATTTTTCTTATAATGACCACCCATTACCAGAGAAAGTAAACACTGTTCTGTATCATGGGACAGTTAAATATTTTAAATATTCAGGAAATCTAGTTCATACAAATGGCTCAACCTTTGAGTAGATTCCATCCCCAATGACCTCAGGTCCTCAATCTGAATCCCCCAAAATGGGAGCTTAGATTCAATTAATTGTATCCAAGGACATCCATAAGAGTCTGTCCTCAACAAGGAAAGATAAGCAGTCTTAACAAAGACAAAGACCATCTTCAACCACATGTGAAACACAGCAGCCCAGGATCATGCTTCCAAAGAGTGAACTCCCAGTTCTAATTGCAGCAAAACATTTGTATTGAATAATAAGGTTTAAGAGGAAATGAAATAAATCAGCATCCTTACAGATCCACACACACACACCCCAATCTGAAAATGTGACAGATTCTATGCAGGTGAATGCTATGCCAATTTACTCAAAAGTATTCCACTGAATTAAATGTAAACTTGAGCAAAATATTCCCCTTTTCTGTTTGTTTTTATATTCATATATAGGGCTATTTTTGGGCAGGAACGCACAGGAACGGAGTTCTGGCTGGCTCCCAAGTTGGCCACACCCAGCAGGAACTCATTAGCATAACAGGCCACACCCAACAGCAGAAACTCATTAGGATTGGCTACATTAGGGGTGTGTGGCCTAACATGCAAAGGAGTTCCTGTTACAAAAAAAGCCCTGGTTGACAACAAACAAGGTAAACAGAATAACAAGCAAAAGGTGGGTGTGGCTGGATAACCACACTTCTGGTAACATGAGGGTGCGGCCTAATGTGCTAATGAGCTGTGCTGTCAGGGGTGTGGCCCAATATGCTAATGAGTTTCTGCTGTTGGGTGTGGCCTATTATGCTAATGAGTTCCTGCTGGGCTTTTTCTACAAAAAGAGCCCTGTGAATCATATACCGTATATTTTCCAGCAAATTTGTTTCTCCATTTTTGGCTTTGTAGTTTCACTTGTACAGTTGTCTATGCATGTCATATGGGTTTTATGCACATTTTTATGTCAGGTAATTTCAATGTATAATAATATATATAATGTATAGTGCTGATTAATAGACACAAAAATATGTAAACTTGAAAAATGTATATTTTATGTGGGGGGAATCAAAGCAAGGAAACAGAAAACAGTGTGAGAATTTAAAAAATCACATGTATAGATTGCAAAAGGGAAAGTGAAATTGCAAATGGAATTTTCAGGTTGAAAGAACAGGGATGAGAAATTCAAAACCATTCCTTCTGGTACTAAAGGCTCCCAAAGAAGTGTGATGTTTGCAGCCTTCATATTGTAAGATTTTGGGGCTGTGGTTTGCTTCAGCACTCACCACAAAATTATATGTCCCATCGTTCTTTGTGCTTTTTTGCACGATTCTATGGTGATATCTTGGGTAGCCTCAGTGTTACTGACCACAAAAGTTACACTTCCCATTTCTTACACTGCCCTTTCTACTGAAACTTCACTGAGAAATTCCAGGGCTTCATAATTTATAACACTTTAAAACAAGAAGACCCCCTCCCACACCATTCATTATAATCTGGCCTTTCCTCATCTCCTGAAAAGTACCCAGACAGAGAGTGATTTCAGCTTAGCGTACTTTATTAGATCACCCCCCCACTTCCCAGTAGGTTATTTACAGTGGCCGAGAGTTCCATAGACTCTTGGCCGGGAACCTAGCCCACTGATTGGCACGGGCTAGGATCCGCATAGTCCATTGTCTTGTTGAGCGAAGCTCGACGTTTGCGCTTGACCATGTGGAGCCCATGCTGGCCACGCGGTCTGAACTGGGTATATTACAT
The DNA here is from genome assembly GCF_001447785.1 of Gekko japonicus. Lineage (NCBI taxonomy): Eukaryota > Metazoa > Chordata > Lepidosauria > Squamata > Gekkonidae > Gekko > Gekko japonicus. Next base: position 338,330 of record NW_015162503.1, read on the forward strand.
CTCTCTTGCAAGATGTTGGACTTTGTGTTTTAATAGAGATGAAGACATTTTCTCTCTTCTGTTCCTTTACTGTGTGATGGATTTATTTTGCCCTGCATCCCACTCATCTTGAATTCTGATTTAGTTAGGGAAAATGTCTAATGCTGATTTCAGAATTGGAGCATGAGCTGCTTATTGCACCTTCATTTGCATCTTTCCTCTCCTCTGTGTTTGATCACACACTACAAATAAGGATTCTTACATTATAGTACATACGATTATATGCAAAGACTGGAACAAATATGGTATCAGTACATCATAAAAAGAAACTTGATACAATTATACATGCAATCAGATCAAAATTGCTTTCTTCCAGGGTTTCATCAATCACACATTTGCACATGAACACTGGTATATTAGTGCAGACAAAGAATCTTGAGGCAGTTGATTTTTTTCAGTATTGTACCAATGCACGTACACACACACGCATGAACATACGTAGCTGCCTTATGCTGAATCAGATAATTGATCTATCAAGGTCAGTCCTGTCTACTCAGAAGTGGCTCTCCAACATTTTGGATGGAGGCATTTTACATACCCTACTACCTGATCCTTCCCACTGGAGATGCCAGGGATTGAACCTGGAACCTTCTGCATAGCATGCAGATGCTCTACCACTGAGGTACATTCCTACTCCATTGACACACGTCATGTATGTGTGGGGAGGGTAGACAAAGGAACTAAAAGATGTGGCAAACCTACTTTCTTCCAAGGCATCTATGATCCACCCCCATTTTATTCTCACAACAAACTTGCAGATTTGAGTAAGGATTCAAACTGATGGTTAACAACGCTCTAACCACTCTACTGTGTTGGCTCTCATGCATGTATCATGCTCAGTATAAATTTAAGAATTTAGAAGCAGAATAATAGAGACTTTCTAATGCACCAGTTTGGAATAGATAGTGCTGGGGAAGAATCAGCAGTCATGGTGCACATTGGCAGCAATGATATTGGGAAATGTAATTGTGTAGTCCTGGAGGAAAAAAATGTAGGTTACTAGGCAGAAAGTTAAAGGCCAGAACGTCAAAGGCAGCATTTTCAGAACTGCTACTGGTTCCACGCACAGGGCCAGCTAGATAGACACTGGTCAGGTGTCTCAATGATTGAATGAGAAAGTGGTGCTGGGAGGAAGATTTTAGATTTGTTAGGCACTGGGGAATTTTCTGGAGCAGGCCCAACCTGTACAAAAGAGACGGGCTTCACTTGAATCAAAAGGGAACCTGGGTGCTGACAATGTTGAAAAAGTGTCTGTGAGGGTGCTCAGAGACCCCACTAGCCCCCCCCCCTCACCATGATTTGTGAGCCCATCGACTCTCCTTGCTGGGGACTTTGCCCCCCCCTTGACCCCTTTCCCACCCTCTACTCAGGGTCGGCAGTCATCTCAGAATATGGCTGCGGGGAGGAGGTTAAGACATCACCCTCCTGCCTGGCCTCCATTTGAGGCTCCCTTGTGCTCTCTTTGTACCTCTTGCCACAGTGGCCCAAGCTGTCTCCTCCTTGACTGTTGCCAACCCCTCGTTTTATCCTTCCCCCCCCTTTGCCCCACCTTCCCCACTCCTGTGGCCCCGCCCCTGCCTAAATGCAGGGACGCTGGACTTGGTTCAGAGTGGGGATCAATACCTGGTGAGAGATGTAGATGTTCTTGCACTAGTTGGGAACAATGACCACAATGCTATTAAGTTCAGCATCATGACCAGGTTAGGAAAGGCAGAGCCAAGTCTAAAAGAAGGTCTGTGTGGTTAACAATGCAAGTAAAGGAAGCTACAAAAAGTAAAGAGACTTCTTTTAAAAAGTGGAAGGCCTGCCCGAATGAATTGAACAGAAGGGACCACAGGCGCTGGCAAAAGAAATGTAAGTCAATAATGCATAAAGATAATTTGAGGAGCAGATTGCTAAAAGCATCAAGAGAAATGATAAATATTTCTTTAAATATAATCCAGAGCAGGAAACCAGAGAAAGAAGCAGCTAAGCCTTTGGATGACGAAGGAATACAGGAGCTGCTAAAGGAAGATGGGGAGGTGGCAGAGAAGTAGGGTTGCCAGGTCCGTGTTGGGAAATACCTGGAGATTTTGTGGCTGAAGCCCTAGGAGGGCAGGGTTTGGGGCATAATGCCACAGAGTCCCACTTCCAAAGTGACCATATTCTCCAGGTGAACATATCTCAGTCACCTGGATATCAGTTGTAATAGTTGGAGATTTCCAGCCACTACCTGGAGGTTGGCAACCCTACCGAGAAGCTCAAAATTTATTTTGCTTTTGTGATCACTGTGGAAAGTGTGAGGCATGTACCCATGCCAAAGCCACTATTTTCAGGAAAGGAGTCTTAAGAACTGTTAAACTGATACGACAAGAGATGAATTTCTAGACCTATTAGGAAAATTAAAAACTCGTAAGTCTTCAGGTCCTGATGGTACATACTCAAGAGTTCTTATGGAATTCAAATGTGAGATGGTTGGTCTACTAACCTGTATATGTAACTTGTAATCAGGGGGAACGAGCACATTTTTAATCAATCAAATGTAATGAGCTAATCTAATCAGTTAATCAAATAAATGATGTAACATTAAAAACCATACACCCAAAAGTTCTTAGGGAGCTCAAATGTGAGATAGTTGATCTAGTAACCTGTATATGTAACCTATCACTAAATTCAGCCGCTGTACCAGAAGACTGGAGAGTAGAAAATGTTATATCAATTTTTAAAAGGGATCTAGAGAAATTTCGGGCCTGTCTGCCTAATGTCTGTCCCAGGCAAATAATTAGAAACTGCAATCAAAGATAGAATTATTAGGCACATAGAGGAACAAAGCTTGCTGATGGAAAATCATCATGGCTTCTGCAAAGGAATGTCCTGCCTCACCATCCTTTTGGACTTCTTTGAGAAAGTGAACACACATGTAGACAGCGGTGACCCAGTAGACATATATACTTGGACTTTCAAATGGCTTTTGAGAAGGTACTTCACCAAAGCCTCCTGACTAAACTGAGTAAACTCAGGATTCATGCAATAAGAGGGAGGGTTCTCTTATGGATTAAAATTGATTAAATGACAGGAAGCAATGAGTAGGAATAAATGGATAGGTCTCACAATGGAGGCAAGTAAGTTGTGGGGTCTCACAAGGATTGGTATTGGGACCAGTACTATTTAATTTATTCATTAATGATCTGGACCTGGGGGTGAGTAGTGCAGAGGCCAGATTTGCAGATGACACAAAATTTCCACAAAAACCAAAGGTGACTGTGGAAAGCTCCAAGAGGATCTCCACAACTTGGGTGAGTGGGTGACAACGTGGCAATTGAAGTTCAGTGTTGGTAAATGTAACATCAGGATTAAAAAAATCCCAATTCCAAGTATAGGCTAATGGGGTCTGAACTTGCTGAGACTGAGAGGGAAAAAGATCTTGGGGTCATAGCTCAATGAAACGGTCAACCCAGTATGCTGTAGCATTGAAAAAGGCAAACGCTATGTTGGAGATTATTAGGAAAGGGATTGAAAATAAAACAGTCAGTATTATAATGCTCTTATATAGATCTATGGTGAGGTCTTATTTGGAATACTGTGGGCAGTGGTGGTGACCATTGTACAGGTATTAGCCACCCAGGCCAGTCCAGGAATGGGAGAGAACTCTGTACTTTTTCAGTACATTAAACAACAAACCCAGAGGTGGTCTATATCCTCTATGGTTTCCAGAACAATATGCCACCAGAACCTCTTTTCCCTAGTCCCTGCCTTTCCTAAAGGAGAGATTCCAAACCCTTAGTTAGCATCTGGGATTTAACGCAACAGCAACTCTATCCAGAGGTGCACACTTTACTCTCCAATGGTAGTGTATATGGTAAGCATTTAGGCCACAAGATTTAAGCTTGGAATGCAAGTTACAACATCAGAGACCCATTAGAAATAAGAATAATTTTTATTCAGTACAGAGCATAGCAATAGACTAAGAGATTACAAAATAACAAAGGCTAGGGCTGTTTGCCTTAACTACACAGTAAAGATATTCTTAGTTACCAGTGAAGTGTCCATATTCCAAGAGTGTCCAAGGTATACAGTCCAATTAGACACTAAGGGATTTTGAAGAGAAATCCCATCCTTGCACCCAAGTGCTCCAGTTCACAAAGCAGCTCTTTGTCTTCCAAGAGACAGCATTTCCAGGTGCAATAAACAGACAATGACAAGAAGGGAGAGCTAAGAGCAGAGCAAGAGGAAGCAAAACTCTCCTTCCCATAGGGATCAGAACAATTATAGTATTTGTACCTCTTGCCACAGTGGCCCAAGCCGTCTCCTCCTTGACTGGTGCCAACCCCTCGTTTTATCCTTCCCCCCTTTGCCCCACCTTCCCCACTACCGTGGCCCCGCCCCTGCCTGAATGCACGGACGCTGGGGTGTGGCTGCCGGGCATTCCTCCATGTTCCTGCCCTGCTCCCTTGTGGTCTGAGGATGCCTCCCTGTCTGCTCCAGCTTTGGAGCATCAGCAGCAGTCCTCGATCCCCTCCTTCATGGCCCGTGGCTGTCGCCTGGCTTGCCCTGGCTTCAGGGTGTCAGTACTCGCCCCATCGGGCATGCTGGGCCTGGCAGCAGCGACCTCCTCAACTGGTTGGCGGGTTGTGGGGCATCCACGTTGGCCGGCCATTGGGGCATGGCTGCCAGGAACTGGAGTGGGTGGCCAGGTAAGGAGCCTCTCCTCCTCCCGGGGGTTTGGGGGAAGCTCCCCTCCCAGGGTTAGGCCGGGCGTTGCCCGGACAGTGTTAAAGCAGCTTTTAAACTAATCCCAGGGAGAAAGTTGACAGGATATGAAGAGTATCAGGTTCAGGATAACTCATTCCAAAGGGACAATTGTGTAAACACTCAGGGTAATATTGATAGGGGCATAATAAATCTTGGAGGTGAGGGTGGGATGTTGAAGGGGGGGCATGTGTGGTGACAAAGGAACCAAAGGAGGCAAGTATTGCTGGAGGGGGAAATATGTTATAGGTGCCTATATGCCAGTGCTAGAAGTCTCTGAGCCAAGATGTGGAAGCTAGAGTGTTTGATGCTCGATGACAATTAAGATATAGTGGGTATCTCAGGATATTTTATTTTTTTACCCCACCATCCCCGCCAAAGCAGGCTCAGGGCAGCTTACAAGGTCAATTGGCATAAAAACATTAAGACAGTAAAAGTTAGGAAAATCATTTAAAAAAACAATTACAAAAGGTGCTACATATATCAGATGGCATATATCAGAATCATGGTGGAACTGAGAAAATCAATAGGATTCAACTATCCCTGGGTATGGCCTATGTGACTATTCTCATGTGGGCCAGAGAGTGTAGCCATGAGGTCTGGCTTTTGGCATGAAAGTGTGAAAGAATGTGGGTTTATGGCATGGCTATTGAGGCCATGTGGCCCCACCATTTGGCTTGAAACAGGAAACAAGACACAGCATGTTATCAGAAAGACATCACAGGAGAAGGCATGAGACTTTTAGAAATCAATATTTCTATACAACCGTATTTCAAAAAGGACATTACAGAACTGGAAAAAGTACAGACAAGGGAAACAAAGATTATTAGTGCATTGGAATACCTTCCCTATGAGAAAAGGCTGATGTTTCTGAGACTTTTCAGTTTGGAAAGGAGACGTCTAAGGGGACATGATAGAGGTTTATACAATTATGCACAGGGTGGAGAGAGCTAAAAAAAGAACTTTTTCTCCTTCTCCGAAATACTAGAACTCAAAGGTATCTGATGAAGCTCATGGGCAGTAGATTCTAGACAGACAAAAGAAAATACTTCTTTACACACGGAGCAATTAAAATGTGGAATTCGTGATCAGAAAATGCAGTGAGTGCCACAAGCATAGAAAGCTTTAAAAGGGAATTAGATTCATGGAGGAGAGGTCTATCAGTGGCTACTAGCCCATGTTCAGTGGCAGTAAACCTCTGGATCACAGAGCCAGGAATCAACATTGGGGGGGGGGGCTTGTCCTCTGTGCTCTCTTGTTGGATCTCCAGAGGAACTGGTTGGCTGCTGTGTGAGACAGGATGCTGGACTAGATCGACTGATCCAGCAGGGCTCTTCTTATGTTCTTATGACTTGAACAGATTTTTCACTTAATTGCTAGTTTTTCCCAAGCAGGAATCTCTGAATGTACCTTAAAAGAAAGCTTTAGAGAATTTCTGGTTTTGGCGACTCAATGGTGGACATGTCTCTCGGGCGCTCCCGAGGACATGCTCTGTGAACCAGCAGACTAAGAGGGGGTGCGATGGTACGCACTCCCCAGGGGCCCGTTCAAGGGCTCCAACCCATGGGGTGCCGAGGGTCAATTTCTGGTTTTGGCGACTCAATGGCGGATGTGTCTTTCGGGCGCTCCCAAGGACATGATCTGTGAACCAGCAGACTGAGAGGGGGTGTGATGGTACGTACCCCCCAGGGGCCCGTTCAAGGGCTCCAACCCATGGGGTGCCGAGGGTTGCCTCTCCACCAGTGCGTTGCCGGGGGATTGAGGCACCCTGAATGCCCTGACGGTCTTGCCGCTGCGTTCCTGCACTGGGACTAAAAAGGCACACACCGGGACAAGCGTGTGGAGATCGAGCCCTTTAAACGTTTGAAGGCGAAATCAATATGATCGACATTAAAAGTAAGTCTGGTTGAAACGAGCACCAGAGAACCGGTTGAAAGTCCCCCTTAAACTAAAGGAGGGCAGGTACCCCACCATGGAATTAAAACAGATTTAAAGCATGTTTGTTTGGGGGCTATGGAACAAAATGTGATACCGGACTAAAGTAAGGGTACCCCCCCCATGGAATTAAAACTGATTTAAAGCATGTTTGTTTGGGGGTACAGAACAAAATGTGATACGGGACTAAAGTAAAGAACTTACAAGAGATTTCCAAGCGGTTTGCAGACTTTAAAGACTTTTGGCAAAATAGAGTAAATGTAAACATCCTCAAAGATGTCACATAAAAAGATGGAGAAAGACAAGCTTCCAAAACCTAAGCCTCCTTCAGGAAGTGTGAGCCCAGCGAGTGCGGTCACGCGACCGGACACAACCATAGACTTTTCAAAAATGCTAACAGAGGCTTTGCAACCCCTGCTAGAGCAAATGAAAACTTTGCCGCACAACAACAACTAAATGAAACAAACAAACAAACAAAAAACCCAATCAGAGAAACAGCAGAGAATTTGAAAGAAGAGGATGCCACTACAAAAAAGCTTAAAAAACAAATGCAAGAGATGGAAAAGAAGAGAAACTCTGATGAAGCGCAATTACTACAACTTCAAATGGAAAATGCAAGCTTCATCCTGAGGTTTCAGTGGGTTCCTGAGATCAAAGGGGAGAGCCTCAAACAGACTATGGCTGAGGCTTTGGGACCGGTTGCAGATTTAAAAGTGGATTTCCTTTTAAGCAAGATGGATGGGATCTATAGGTCATATTCAGAATTTATAAAGAAAAAAAATCTGCTCAGGGAGGTGGTGGTGAGGTTCTCTAGAAGACAAGTGAGGGACCAGATCCTAAAGCTACAACTGGAACTACCCTTAAAATCAATGACAATGAGATAAGAGTTTTAAAATACATTCCCCTTGATATGAGGAAAAAGAGGAATAAATACAGAGACTTGGCAGTGTTTTTACAAAAAAATAACATTTCTTACGAATGGATTCTACTAGAAGGATTACTCTTCAAGTATAAAGACAAGAAAGAAAAAAAATGACTCTGTTATGAAAGAACAAGATATTTCGAGGCAGCAATTGGGACCAGCGGGAGAAGATGATGAGGACAAAGGGAGCGATGATGAATCACCTGCTGAAGAAGGTTCAGACTCAGAACTTGGGGCGATTGCCCCTAAGCAAGGCTATAATCTGAGGGAAAGAAGACATAAAAAACGAGATGCTGATTCTCTCTGAAGTTTGCTTTTGACTTTATAATTGACTCTTGTTTAGAACCTTACCAAGTCAGATTACCTGGACTTGAAGTATATAAGCGATTTTTATAGTGCACTTGCAATGTAATAATATAACCTTAAATATTACAAGTTAAGATTGTAGTATCTCCACCTCTTGGGTTTTTAGTGGTTATGCTTTACTTTCTCCCATAGTTTGTAGTTTCCCCATCCAGTTTTTTTTTTGTAGTTTCAGAAAATAAAAAAAATATGTTAAAAAATAAAGCTTTAGACAAAGAAGGAATGTGGATTCCCTGTATCAGTCTTTTTCATTTTTACTGATATTTTTTCAACTTCTCTTTTGTCCACTTCTCTCAGTTGGTTTTGTAGATTCATTTGTTTTGTTTGTGTATGCTGTACAGTTTTTACACCTGATATAAAAAATTGATATGTGCAATGTATGTCATTTATATGTATTACATACAATGCAGATTGATTCACAAATAATATTGAAAAAGACAGTGATTATATGGGAAGAATTTTGGTGCAAGGAACTAGAAAATGGTAAGAAATTTGTTCGTTTTAAAAAAAAATCATGCAATTGGATAGTGCAAGAAAGAGGTAAAATCGAAACAGGGATTTTTTTTGTCTAAACAGCTGGAATGAGAAATTTGAAACCATTCCTCTTGTAACCAGAGCTCATTGCCAACTCTGTCCAGACAGTGCCAAGGCAGTTCTGTGTGATGCCCTTGTGAATGGGGCTTTTAATGTGACAAGCAAAAGTGACACTCTCTGCCATGGTTTTCTATTTTCCTTTGGAAACATTAAACTAATTAAAAAGAGCACCCAGAAAAGTAGATGATGAAAAAGGGTACACCTACATTCCTTACCAATCTGCTTTCATAAAGACAGCAAGGGGGGAAAATATAAAGTGGCTGAAAATGAAAGGTTGTTTCTAGAGCTACCTAGCATAATAAGCTGATAGTAGCCACAGGCGTGATTTTCTGTCCTTGTTCCAGCAAACCTATATTAACCCTTCATGTGGCCTGCCTTGCTCTTGATATATGCCATGTGTCACTTGCGGGTGCTACTTCTGGAGGTGTGCTTTCTGTCAGATCGCTCAATTAATTATAATTGTCCTGCCTTGAAAGGCATAGCCCAGGGCCTACCAGGGGGTGTGGCCCTCAGGGGGTTTCATTTCCAGCCCCAACCTACAGACTCCAAGTCAATCAAGAGATTGAGCTCATCTATATTTAATTTATGCCAGTGTACCTCCATACTTTTTTAAAAAAGAAAGAAAAGGCATCATTACAGAGAAGAGGCAGGTGTATTCCGTGGCTTCCTGGTGCTGCAGTATTGCAAAACAATAAAAATTATCTGCATTGGCATAACAGTGTGTCTAGAATCGGCCTAATATCTAAACTCAGAGGATGGGTATAGTGAGGGACAGATCCTTCTCCTACCATCTGATGCAGAACTGATCTGTGAAAAGTGGATCAGTGAGACTTCTGGATGGGGTGTACTCCACAAAGGACCCTACAGCATGCACCTTTCCCATAAAGGCTGCAGGGCTGTAGAGAGGTTCCAGATACTCCTGTACATGCATGGCACAATATTTCTGGACAATGCAAGAACTGTAGCCCCTGACAGAATCTCCAAGCTCACATAACACATTTTTTTCTTCAACCTTCCCATCTTGAATCTTCATATGACTTTCAGTTAAAATTCAAGAAATCGTAATACTTCAAACAGGGCAATTTTCACTTGCTTCCACTTCTGGTAGACTTTCCTTTAGCATTCTGGGCATTTGGGTATGTCTCAAATCCTCATTTAAAAATAAAATAGTTATAGCAACACAGTGTTTAAGCAATAGCTAGCCAATGAGGGTTTCAATTCATATCACACAGTATGTTATGGAGAAAAAGTTGTATTAATTAGGAAATCAAACTCATTAGGCACTCAAACATAAAGGAAAGTATATTTTAAAATGTGGCTAAAATGTTTTCCTTTGTTTTAGGATTATATAGAGAGACAAGACATACACTTGCATAGTCAGGAGGTTCTAAAAGTTTATATATATATTCCAGCACTGGGTACTGAGGCCTAAGAGCTAGAGAACAAAGGCCCAAAACTAGAGAACAAAGGACAAGAAGGTTATCTCATCATCTCATCACAGCAGTCTTCAAAAGGAAGTTAAAAACTGGAACTGAACCTTATTCTCCTCTGTGCTAGAATCCCACCCCTTTAATAAGAAAAACAACAACCCTCAAGTATTAAACACGAGAATGCCTATCCCATTTTAGGGCATGAACCAATCACTACCATTCTCAAAGGTAAGACACGGGTGCTTGGGAAATGCCAGTCAAGCACTATGCCTCTTAGACATGAATGTCTGTCATACAACCCAAACTAGGGAAGAGCATTTCTGCTTAATAACAAGGCAGATTGACATGCAAATGGAAGAAACCACAAAGGTAGGCAGAAAAGTGAGACAGTCCACTGTTTGGAAGGGTCAAAAAGCAGACAATAGAACTAAATGCTTTTCTGGCTTGGACTTTGGAGGCTTTTTAAAATGGAAGCAGGCCAACAGACTCTTAAATGCAACAGGAACATCTGAGACTTCTCTGCAGCCTGCTCACCTAGAGGAGACATTTCTCCATCCCTTGCTTTCTAAATATTATGAAGTGGATTTAGTGGGTGACACCATCCCATCTTTCCCATAGTGCTTTAAAGCCATACAGAATCCCAGACCTAATCCAAGTTCAGGGTGAATGCTCAGAATGAGCATAGAAGTAGTAGCTATTGGGCTATCAGATTACCAAAAGAATTTTACTCCTTACAGATGATAAAATCCTTGACCCTTTTCAAACTCCCTTTGTATTCTGTTTTAGTAACTGGTTGCTAATGGGTTTTTTCTGTCATTTCAGATAGACCCATTTTAGTAACTGGATGCTAGTGGAATTTATGTACCTGTTCATACAAACCCAGTTGCATCAGATTAGCAAAGCATGGTTGAGCCGCTTTTGAGGGAAACTGATTTTTTCCATTTTCAATCCCTTTGTCACACTTCTAAATCGCTGTGGTGTGCTGTTTAAATGTCCATAGCACTTCCTACAATACTGCTTCTCCCCTGCACTTTTTTACTGGGCAATCTTCCTCAGACTTAAAAAAAAAAACTTTCTAAGGTGATCACTGTAGCGCTAAATTATTAAGATGCATTACCACTCACCTTAGGCCCCAGTCACATGGAAGGTTTTGAGCCGGGAGAGGAACGGATTGGGGGCGCAGCAAACGGGCGCGATCTCACCGCAACATCTGGGAAGCAGCGCACACCCGTCCCCGATCCGTCCCTAACCCCGGAAAACCTGCTGCAAAAAAGAACCTCCTACAGAGGAGGACTTACCTGCAGCACCGCAGCAAGCGCGGCCATTGTGCATATCAATCCCGGCTCCCCGCCGAACTGCGCATGCGCACACATGCGCAGTTTGGCTGCCACGCTCTTTTTTCTGTGGCTTCCCCCCAGCATCTGATCATGCCGGGGAGGAAGTGTGCAGTGGCTCAGGGGATCTATGTGATCCCGCCGCCGCGTGTCTCTTTTGGCGCGGCTTTAAAAAGCCGCACTTTGCCCGTCCTCCCCCCCCCCCGTGTGGCAGGGACCTTAGAACACTAAAAAAAAAATCTGAGGAAGATCACACAATGAAAAAGGGTGTGTGTGGGGGAAAGTGGCACTGTTTGAAATGACCATAGTGCTTCAGAGATGGCTCATTAACAGGAGGAAATTGACTGTATGAAACCCTCATCCCTGTATCGCTTTACTTGGAATCGGGCCAACAATGAATAACATCCAGTTTAGAACGATAATGTGAAAAGGGCCCTTGTAAATATTCCAGAAATCTGGTTCCCCCTTCCCTATTTTACAGACTTTATGAGTGTTTCACAGAACACTAGCCTGAGTTGACTTTTCTGACCTGAGTAAAATCTTTAGGGAGAGTAGATTTTTGTACTTGCTATGGTTTTTTTTTAAACTCAGTAGTGCAGGAAACATTCTGGGAAGTTGAGCAAAGTACATTTTCTAATGGGACACCTCTACCACCATTGCCACAAAGGTTGCCATGCAGACTTGTCAATACCCCTGGTTCCATGCATTTCTTCATCAGTCATATGAATAGGGATGAAACAAGCTTGGTGCATGTGCCTTCACTTGCCATTGTCCATCATTACCAATGTGGTGTAGTGGATGGCTTGCAGATTAGTACCTGGAGTAAATGGGTTTAAAATCTGGATCTTCCATGTGTGACCTTAGACCAGTATCTCACTCAAATGCAAACATGCCTCATGGATCATAGTCAGGAAAAAATGGGGGTGGGTAGATTAATGTATACCACCATGAGCTCCTTGGAGGAAGGGCAGGATAGAAGTGGATAGATTGCAAAAGCAATTGTGTCACTAGCTAGTAAATTATAAGGGAGCAAGGTGACAGTACCAACAGATATTGGGGTGGATCCTACTCCTTTCCTGCCACTCCATTGAGTGAGGTTCAAAGCCTTCCTCTGGCTCTTTGGAAGAACCACTTAAATTGGAGGACAGCTCCTTACTCTGGAGGAAGTCTTCAAATGTGGTTCAGTGGAGTGGTCAGACAGAAGTAGGATCCACCCCATTGGTACTGCTGCTGATGTGGCTCCAAGCAGATAAACAGCTGATAAACTACCCTAATTTATTTGTGTATTTATTTATTTATTTCATTGAATTTCTATACCACCATCCTCACAGAGCGGGCTCAGAGCAGTGTACAACAGTTTGAAACAAGGAAAAATTAAAACAATCAAATATGCTGTCATAAAAACATAAGTCTATATGGTGCTGCAGTAAAAATTTGGAAAAAAACACCCCATTAGCATTAACATGGGGGGAGGAGAGTAAGGAGGCAACTGATAGATTCGATTGCTGTTAAAAACCGTTGCTGTCCTCAACCGTATGCTTGGCGGAACATCTCTGCCTTGCACCAACTTGTCCATCATGGAAGATTCTACCAGAGCACTCATGCAGAAGTTGGTGAGCCAAAAAGTTCATCAGATGTCACAACTTAATACAGCAGTGTCAGGTTGTTTGTATTCCTCTATGGTCATGATGTTGGCAACCGGATAGATGGAGGACTATATCTTGTGGCTCTTATCAGGCCTCCTCAGATCTCTTCACACTTACTGTCAAGTGTGAAGCAACAATGTAGAATTAGAGAGGGTTTTTTTGTTTTTTGTTTTTAGAAAGAGGAAACAGCTGGTGATAGAATTTGAGGGCATATATATTTGACCAGTGACAGACCAAAGGCATTTGTCTGAGAGAGGGCTGTTTCTCATGGCAGAGTGTAACAGTGACACAAGGAGGTTTTAAGGGGCCATGCTGAAGAAAAGTGGAAGTTATGTGGCTCAACGATACTGTGGAAGGTTTGGTGGTGGAGGGAAACATCTGTCTGAGGAAACAGATGGGGCCAGAGGAGACTTCAGGGTACATCACGAAGGGGGAAGGCCCTGTGGTTAAGAGGAAACAGAACGCACAGAAGAAGTTATACAAGGCTATCAAAGCAGGTTGCCACATTGTTTTGAAATTTGTTTCACAGAAACTTGGATTCATACATGAGCACTCTTGAGTGGACCAAAGGCTTCCTCATTCTATATTTGTTTGTATTTATCACATAAGCCTGCCATTCCTCCAAGGAACCAGGCTCTAGTACATATGGGAATCCCACACATATTTTCATTTTAGGCCTTAAAGATGTAGCACTTGGGAGGAATTAGTCTGTAGTAAGACTCAGGTGGGCAGCTGTATTGGTCTGCCAGTCAGGGGAAGTGTGCGTGAACATGGGGCTCATACCTTGAATAAACTTTTATTGCTCTTAAAGGTGCCCCTGGACTCAAAATTTAGCCTGCAGTAAATTAGTCTGTAGCCCTAAATGTAAAGGAACAGCGCCCTTTTCTTCTTAGGCATGTATTTTAAATACATAGATATGCAAGACAATCACAGGAACTGAAAGGGACTGAATGTAGTTCAATGCCTAAGCTCAAAGACTTGTATTCATATCCTGTTTCAGCTATATAGTATGGCTGATATTAATGCAATGTGCAGAAAATTGATATACTTTTATTAAATTCTCTAACACTTATAAAAAGCACTTTACTAATCTGATATTGGCATGAGAAAGACTTGAACCATGAACAACTTTTTTAAAACCGAGATACTTGACAATGACTGCAAACGAAGGAAAACAATTATAACATTTATTAATATTATTATTAATACATGGATTAACTGTATAGAGATTATAACTGGGTTTGCATTGATTTCTTCTGGGATCTCTTAGATCCTTGAAGATTTACTAGATGTTGCAGGAGCACATGGATGCTCTGATCCATTTGTCCCCTATATGTCTCCCTGGTAATGTCTAGCATGAAATGCATGGTGTAATATTATTTTGGTGATACACCACTTGACTGAGATTAATTCGTTGCCACTTGCAGGAAGTAGGAAAGTGCTGAGCAGGATGTTGTCATGTCATGGAGAGAAGGAAGTTGGCAGCAGCTACACATCTCCCTTAACATCTAGCCAAACCCTAAGGCATTAAGAGTTTGGGAAATCCTCTAGAAATTAGCACTGAGGGTCATTACATACCTCGATACAATCCTTGTACAGCTGTGCCCATGTATTCAAAACAATAACCATTCACCCTAATATTAAATTATTATTTTTTAACTTGTGCACAGTTCAAAAGAGCCAGTGTAGTGTAACAGTGTAGTATAGTGCAGGGTTAGGATAGGATCTGAGAGACTCCAGTTCGTCCCCCCACTGCCACAAATTTCGTCAGGTGACCTTGAGGTAGTTACAATATCTCAGCCTAACTTAACTTGTAATTTGGTTCAGCCTCTCTCCCACTGTTGGGATCCTTCTCTAGTGGTACCCTCTGAAGTATGAGGGCCCACCGTTGGAAGGAGAGATCTCTCCCTCCACTGTGAAGGGAGAACGTTCTATCAGTGCTTGGGGGTGATGGGATGCTAGTGGCTGAAACCTAGCCAAAGACTATTAAAGAGTGTAGGACGATGGAAAACTGTTTACATATTTTTAAATACCATTGGGGGGGGTCACTTATGGAGAGTTAAACCGTTGTTACACTTTCGGGTTGGTGCAACAAGGGAGAGCGAACAAAAATGAACAGTTAAACAAACAAACAAACAAAAAGCAAATACATTTGCCTCATGGTCCAGCTATTTAAATGAAAATATGTTGCCCACACTCTTGGTCCTATAAATCCACTGCTGAGGGAAAGCTGCAATGCCTGCGCCACAAAATGCCCCACTGAGAGAGGAGAGTATTATACAGGGAAGAACTGACAGCTCTTCACAGTGGTGGCTGCATTCCTTTGTACAGCTGCATCCCTGCTAATGATAAATGAGTAATGTTTGATAGCTGACTCTTTTGCCTGACAGCTACAGTTGTGGCCAGAGGGCCACGACAGGCTTTAGACTTCTGTTCAAAATGAGTTAAACATATTAGGTATTATGAAGGCACAGAAGCCCTCCGAGAAGGAGCGCTGAAATGAGTTATCAAGGTATGCTCCTGGGTACAGAACTTGCAAAGCAGATGTCATTCTAATAATGTGTGATATAGAACATGTCTGGCCTAAACCCTGCCAGATGAAATATGAAGCCCCGTCGGTGATATTTAATACCATTTTATGAGGTGCCATCTTATGAAGACAATGCCCGCCTTATGTGGAATGCTTAAGGTGTTTTGCCAAAGGCACTGGGAGGTATCTGAACTAAGTAGAATTTTTATTATTTTATAAGCCTTTACTTTGTAATATTTCTGTGTCGACATTATTGTGGCACTTGCTACGCTAACCCTTTGTCTAGCAAGTGGTTTAGGGAAAGACTGACAGATTGCCCAGGCTGTTTCTGGACATAAAAAGGCCACTTCCTATTGCAAAACATTCTTTAAAAAACAAAATAAAATAAAGTGAGCAACAAAGAGGATATATACTGATTGTACAAGAAGCATACCTGGGGGGGGGGAAGAACACTGAAAATATAACATGCAATGATGGCTCTGTGTTAAAGCTAGTATTATGGCTATTTAACACTCCATACTGTACAAACTATAGAACTACCAAGCAGGAAGTCCCCTGTTCAAATTTTAGCTTGGGGCCAAACTAGACGTGACTTCGGGATGCCACTGCCACTTTAAGATGATTTTAAAATGCTGCGAAGGCCTGACCCGGATTAGGCCTGAAGCACAGTGGACTGAGGCACTGTTGTTTCCCCCCTTTGTCTCTTTTCAAGTTCTCAAATGGCAGCACCCCCACAGCTGTTTTGGCACTTGAAAAGGTGAAGGGCCCTCAGCACCTCAGCCCATCACAAGGACACCTCAGCCCACCGCTGACGGGGTCCTCTCTACATTTTGAACCCATTTTAAAAATAGTGTAGGCCTTCCTGTGGCAGACATGAGGACGCCCTCGCATCTTATTTGCTGTCAGTGACAAACTTACAAGGCAGCCCAAGCCTAGAGCTGCTAACTCTGGCTTGGGAAATTCCTGGCAAATTGGGGGTGGGGCCTGGGAATGACAGAGCTTTGGGAGTGGAGAAAGCTCAGTAGGGGTTTGATGACACTCTAGGAATTCTGTTTCTTCTAGGATCTCTTTCTTTTAGATGGTATACCATAGTCCTCCAGGGGAACTGACCTCTTGTAGTCTGGAGTTCACTTGTAATTCTTGGAGAAAAGCAGGCCCCACTTTGAGGTTGGTAATGCAACCCAAGCCTTAGGCAAACCATTGTTCTCTCTGTTTTAGCCCCTTATTAGAAATTCAGGGATAGTAATACTGGCTTGTCTTACAGGCCTGTTATAGGAGTTATATATGAGAGTAACAGTGGCTGCGGTCACATGGAGCATTAGCCATGCTGCAGAGACAGAAGATAGGCGGATTTTCCGGGCGCGATCACACCGCCACATCTGGGAAGTGTAGAGCTCCCGTGGCAAACCTGAGGCTTCCCGCCGAAGATGCGCGGTAAAAGGGCGGGCGTCTGATCACGTTTCCGGTGGTAGTTCCGGCACCCACCCATGTCCCCTCGCAAAAAAGTTTTTTCCCCCAAGTCTCCACAGATGCGCACAAGCACCCAACGGAGCATGCGCACACTTCAGTTTTAAAAAACCCCAACAACCCCGTTTGCCCCGCGTCCCACTTCTTTGCTGTGCCGCAGGACTGTGGAGTGATCGGCACCTCCCCCCTACCACGGGATATCCACGGACCTCCATGGGACCTCCACGGTAGGTCTGCTTGCGCAACCGCGCGTTATTTAGCCCCGGGGCAAACAGTCACGCTTCCCCCCCGCATTTTCCTGCCCGTGTGACCGCAGCCAGTGAATACCTAACCCTGTGTTTCCCTAGTAAAATTAATGTGGTAGTGAGGGAGTGGTTAGCAGAGCAAACCCAGTGGGGTTAGTTAAACATTGGCCCCGGTCACACGGGAGGAGTTGCCCCACGGGAGGGACAGATTGGGGGTGCACCAAGTGGGCGCGATCATACCGCAACATCTGGGAAGTGGCGCGCACCCGTCCCCGATCAGTCCCTTCCAGCTGAAAACCCGCCGCAAAAAGGTAGCACCAAAAGAGTACTACCTACCTGTTGATGCACAGCATGGGCCGGCGTCTGATTGCCGATGCACCCGTCTCCATGCAGCATATGGAGGCCCTGTAGAACTGCACATGCACGCGCATGCGCAGCAAGCTTGCCTCACTCACCGATCTGTGGCTTCCCCGTGGCATCTGATCATGCCAGGGAGCAACTGCGCAGCGGCTCGGGGGATCTGTCTGATCCCGCCGCTGCGCTTCTCTTTTGATGCGGCTCAAAAAAGCCGCACTTCAGCTGCACCTTTTTCCCCAGTGTGACCGGGGCCATTCTTCCACTTGCCGATACTTTCCTGCAGGACCATATACTCATGAAGCAAAACCAGAAGTCTCATATTGAGAGAGACCAAGTCTCGTACAAATTCTGCTCCAAAGTTGTTTATTTCCAGCCTGAATCCCGACTGCTTGATTTGTAGCTGAGTCCCTTAGTCACCATGGCACACTTGCTGTATGTGACTTGCTGTGATCAGGTGTATTGCAGAAGTGCATCTGATTACTGGAAATTGGTTTAGCAATTCTCCATGAATGCTAAAAGGTGGGTACAATGGGCTAAGGATTAACTGGAAGGTATTGCGTGGCCTCTGCCCTGACCTGGATAGCCCAGGTTAGCCTGATCTCATCAGATCTCAGAAGCTAAGCAGGGTCAGCCATTGGATGGGAGTCTACCAAGGAATACCAGGGTACGCTATGCAGAGGCAGGCAATGGCAAAGCACCTCTGAATGTCTCTTGCTTTAAAAACCCTACTGAGGTCCCTGCCACATGGGACGGCTGTTATAAAAGCTAAGCAGAGCTGCACCAAACTAGACACGCCGCGGTGGGATCCCATGGACGATCAGATGTCAGGGAGAATGCGACGGTGCGAAGGGGAGCCTGGCAAACTGTGCATGCTCACACATGCGCAGTTCAGCCAGGAGCCAGGGATGCGCCGGCGCAAGGACGCGCCGGCGATCCCACGGCCACACCTGCCGTGGCCCATCCGAAAGAACCACCTAGGGAGGTGGTTCTTTTTTGCTGCGCTGTATGGGTGGGATGGGACGGATCAGAGATGGAAGCACGACGTTCCCCAGGTGTTGCTGTGGGATCGCGCCCGTTTGCTCCGGCCCTGATCCGTCCTTCTCCCGGCCCAAACGGCTCATATGAACAGGACCTGAGTTACCATAAGTCGGTTGCAACTGGGTGGGGAGGAAAGTCTCAGTTAACACCTGGTTCTTGAGTTTTATTTTCAGAATGTAGTTGCACAAAGGAATTTTTGGCCGTATTAGTCTGATGGATGCTTCCCAGCTCCTCTTGTATTGTATTGTATTATTTTTAATCTACAGACAATATTGGTCTCCCCTGCAGTCTATTTTATTTTATTTTACTTAAAACATTTTTCTATCATCTTTCCACCCCACTTAGCATCCCCAGAGTGGCAAACAATGAAAACCATTAAAACAAGCTTTTAAAAATACGTATTATAAAAGCAATTATAATCAAAAATTGAAATATATAAACTGTTTAAAAAGACATAAACAGGAAAGAGGGTCAGGAAGACAATGCTAAACTGGGAGAAGACAATGATTTAAGAGGACAGCAGAATTTCCCTGGGGAGGGAAATTCCATCATTTTGGTGTCCCAAATGAGAAGGTCCTTTTTCAGGTTGCCACCCATCTAGCCTCAGATGAAAATGGCACCCAAAGAGTGGTCCCTAAGGATAACTGCAGTGGCCAGGCAGTTTCATATGGAAGCAGGCATTCCTTGAAGTATGTCAGTTCGAATCCATATTGGGCTTCAAAGATTAATACCAGCAAGTTGACTTGCTCCTGGAAGCAGATTGTGAGCCACTGTAAGTGGAATAAAGCATAAGTGATATGGTCCAACTCCAGACATCATTCTATACCAGCTAAAGCTTCTGAACATTCTTCAAGGACAGAGCTCATTGCAATAGTCAATGCAGTAGCATCTAGATCAGGGGTCCCCAATGTTTTTGAGTCTGTGAGTACCTTTGGAATTCTGACATTGGGGGTAGGTGGGCACAACTATAAAAACGCTACCAGAGGAAACAGAGCCAACCACAAAATGGCTGTCACATAAGGCGGAGCCAACCTCACAGAGGAAGCCCAAATGCAGGGAAGAAATGGGATAATTTTAAAAAATACAGTGGGAAAAATGAGTGAAAGAGAATAAAACCAAAAATCTGGTGGCAGCAGCCATGGAAACAATGTTATTTTAATCTGCACGGTGAATCAGTTGTTTGGTGTAGTGGTTAAGAGCGGTGGACTCTAATCTGAAGAACCAGGTTTGATTTCTCACTCCTCCACATGCAGCCATTCTGGTGATCTTGGGTCAGTCACAGTTCTCTCAGAGCTGTTCTCTCAAAAGCAGTTCTCTCAGAGCTCTCTCAGCCCCACCTACCCCACAGGGTGTCTGTTGTGGGGAAAGGAAGGGAAGGAGATTGTAAGCCACTCTGAGACTCCGGTCCTGATCAGATGGGTCTTTACATCTGCCCCAGGCAAGGATGTCTGGCGAATTTAAAGGAAATGATCAGACAGCGATATCTGGGAAAGGTGCCGCTTCTGTGATCAGCCCATTTAGCCCCGCCAGGGAGCCATTCTAAAAAGATACCAGTGAAAATCCGGTACTTTTGATTGCCAATTGGCCAGCGGCGGACTTTCCTCCATCTGATCATTCCACTGCACAATCAGCCTGTTGGTATGGTCTGCTCCAGACCATCCCGAACGGCCGCCATTTAAAAAAATTCTTAGCAATATGCGCATAAATGCGTAAACGCACGACAGCCACAGAGTTCTGCTCAAACGTTCCAGACAATTTCATGTTTCTGAATGGCCTGTGAAATTTATGAACTGTGTTAACTGAAATGGTACCTAGAGGGAGGTACTACTGGCGGTTCTTTGACCATTCAATTCCGCGCATGCGTGGAAAAACAAGTACACATTGAGGCGCAGATGCTCATGCACAAACAGATTTTTTTAAAAAAACCCGACCAGGCAGCTACTTCAGGTGGACACTGTCTAGACAATCCACTGGGGAGTACGCGTGCGGTAATGGGAGCTGTCTGGTCATGCAAGGCCAGATAAATAAGACCTAGATCAAATTAGATCCAGGCCAATGGCAGCATTAGCTGCCTGTCTGAACACACCCTCCAAGTGAAGGGCAGGTTATAAACCTAACTTTCTTCTTCTT
The DNA here is from genome assembly GCF_001447785.1 of Gekko japonicus. Lineage (NCBI taxonomy): Eukaryota > Metazoa > Chordata > Lepidosauria > Squamata > Gekkonidae > Gekko > Gekko japonicus. Next base: position 359,088 of record NW_015162503.1, read on the forward strand.
CATCATCTTCATCTCCCATGGCCAATCAGAAGCTTTTCTGGGCAGGAGATCCACTTGGCCCCACCCACTTCCTAAAAACACGTTGTCGGCATTATGAAAGTGAAAGGTGTCTGTGGGCACCACATTGGAGACCCCAGATCTAGATGTTAGCAGGACATGCACCACAACAGCAAGATTTATTTTGCCCAAGAAAGGCCATCGCAGGCTCACCAGCCAAAGTTGAAGAGAGATTCCTTTGACCACACTGTAATGTGGATTTTCATATTGAGGACCCAGTTACAAGAAACAGGGACCTCTTTTGAACCATACACTTGGCTCTCACCTCTTTGAACCATTGCTGTGCTTTCTTATGCACTAGCATTCTCATAATAAGGTAGACTTCCTCATAAACAGCTGTTCTCATTCTTGGCCACAGCTTCTTAATTTGCTGCTCTGATTTCCCTGGCATATGCATGCCATGTTGCTATCTCAGAAAGCTACTAGTTCTGAATACATTCCTCCTGCTGGGAGCATGGTCATATGAACATATGAAGCTGCTTTATAATGAATCACATATGTGGTTCATCTAGCCCGGTATTCTCTACTCCAACTAGTGATGACTGTCCAAGGTCCCAGCCCTGCAAATTAAAACCTGGGGACTGAACTTGAGTCCTCCTACACTGCTCTCAATTTATGGAAACCAAACAGCCATCATGTTGCAAGTTGCTATCCCTTATGACTTCACTAAAGCGGGGCTGCAATTTAGCAGGTCCCCTACTTGATACTTTACATGGAGCCTATTGATTAATCTAGCACTGTACCTAAACAGCATTTGTTTTTATTACAAAAGCCATTCTGTTAAGATTTGATTGTGGCATCTGAATCTCAAGTCCCTTTTAGCCCCATTATTCCCTTTGTCTCTGTTATTATGTGACTTCTCAGAATGTGCAGCAATGCCCTTGTTGACAGGAAGACAAACCTCCCTTGAAGGTATGTAATTGTGGGGTAATCCCAGCTGAGCAATATGTAGTCAATGAGGGTTTGATCCTCTGAGATGTGCTTCGCAAGATTAGAGCTTGCTTGTCTCTTGGGGAAAGTTCTCGCTCATTCAACATGGTTGATTTTATGTACCTTCTGTTTTCATCAAGGTCACTGGCAAGAGGCTCTATCAGAGCGGTCCCCCATGATTATTTCTTGGGAATCCCTTCTCTCCTGAGCATAAAACTATACCACAAAATTACCCCTTTGCTTAACCTTTCAGTGACCTCTGTTGGAGAATTCCCAGTTTGGCAAACATTGGGAAGAAACCCTGATCATGCTGATGGTTCCTACACTTAACCTTAATTCTCTAGAGGAAGAACGATCTCATAGAAGTTCCTACATCTAACAGGCCAACATCCTTAACCCAGTTTAAGGGAAATGAATTGGAATTAAGCCAGTTTGGTCCTCACTGAAGTCAATGAGTCTGCAACAACTTGAATTCCAAGAATTTTCCAGCCCAATTTGTGCACCAAGAAAATTTAATTTCTGCAACAAGTCTAAATTTATACGTTTGTGTGATTTCTTCTACTGGCCCCACTGGTGGACCTCCTGATGGCACCTGGTATTTCTGGCCACTGTGTGACAGAGTGTTGGACTGGATGGGCCTTTGGCCTGATCCAACATTGGCATCTCTTATGTTCTTATTATTCTGCATTTCCCGACTTTGCATGATTTGTTATCAGTTTGATAGTCATGGGAAGGGAAGGAAATATGCAGGGTGCTAAAGCCTTCTCTTGACCACTGTTAATTTTGTTCAGCTTCCTCACTTGCTGATTTCAGCAGCATTGTTTGCAAACTTTTAAGCAGGTCTATGCAGATATAATGGCTAGGAATCTTTTTTAAGCCTTCCTCAGTAATGCCTGATAGTCATTGAAAGTCTGATAGTCTGATAGTCATTGGAATCTTTTTTAAGCCTTCCTCAGTAATGCCACTCAGCAACTGGTGTTCAGTTGCCTCTGAATCTGATAGTCATTGAAAGGCATATTGGCCAGTAGTTTGTCTAAAACTATCTAAAGCAGTGGCCAGCCCCACATCTTACAGTAGCTATTCCATTTCACACTATAAACAACTTTTGTTGTCTGGAATCTGTTACCAATCAATTTCTTTGGTTTGCTCTAATGCTATGAGTGAGGAACTAAAAAGGAATCACCAGAAACTATATGGCTTTTTACCACAGAGTTTCCAGCAATTCCTAGAGAGATGTAACATCACTTCAGGGTTTTCCTGGAAGTAACATCACACGTTCACTGATGGCCTCTCCCCCATGTCCCTGCCTCCCCTGGGTGTCTTATGGTTTGCCAGGCTGTGTCTGGCAACCTTAGGAATGGATAGCATTGGATTCAAATCACCATGAATGAAGGGAATTCACAGAAATGAACCATCCCCATGTTCCCCTGTACTCCCAAAACTTCTGGTGTTGAAAAATTTCTGTTGTGACAAGGGCTATGTGACCATGAGAGATCATGTCATACTGATCAATGAAAATAATTTTAGATTATGTAGTGCTTTGTTTTCAGGATGGAATAAGTAAGCACATGTGATGGACTGCACTTTTTAAAAGCTTAAAAGTGCTGTACAAAGAAGTAAAGAACTGTGAAGGGTTAATTCTTCACAGAAGCCAGAGAGCCTTGAGAGACAGGCTGCTCCAAGCAATCAGATTAGTTAGCATCAGCTGAGCAGAGAAAGACTTCAGAGTTGCATGCTGAGGAGGAGAATTCATTCTGAATTCAGCCCTGACTGAGATCAGTTTAACACAGACAGGAGAACTGGGGAAAGTTGGTAAGGACCAGTGGGTAGTTAGACATAGTCTCCCATTCGGGCCAAGGAAAGAGGATAGATCTTCTAGAGAGAGAAGAATTTCTCTACCCAGTCAAACAGGGACTTGGCTCTGAAGAGTGCAGAGATCCCTGATCTGGTTAGAAACTGCCTGTAAAAACCTTAAGAGTCAGTTAAAAACTTAAGACAAGTATTTGTGTTTCAAGAGAAGGGGGTTGGGTACTGGGAAGAGGGTACTACCCTTCTAGAAAGTGTACTGAAGCATTTGGGGAAAACACTGGGACAAAAATCTCTCAACATAAAGATTAGCCTGAAACATAAGAACTAAAGTCTGTGCATTTACTGGTTTCACCTCATAAATTTCAACCCCTGATTTCACCTGATCTTTCCCCTCTATGTTAAATAAAATTGTTATTTTTGAAATTCAAAATGCCTCTAATGCTGTTTAAGTTGTTTAAGTTAAAGTGGGCTCCTGATCCTTCCGTTAGGTTCCTGGGCTGAGCCAACAGCCAAAATATCGTACTGTGACAGGGTGGGAGAGCCAGAATTCAGCAAAGAAAATGCATTACTAGGGCAGCTCAGTCAGTGAAGAAAAAGAAAAATGGAGGGAAAATCTTGCCTCAGAGAGGAGGAATGGACGGAGTCCTCATAGCATGTTTTCAATATGACTGGTGAAAATCCCAGATTAGCTTGCACAAAGGCTTAATGAGGGCAACAGGCCAGTCAGATTCTCACTGGCTAACTCCTGCTGGCTATTTAACATCAGAATTCAACACAATCTAGCAAGTTCAGAACTTTGTTTAAGTCCATTCCTGGAATGAGGAAGGTTTTGAACTAAGAACCTACCCAGCTACTGCAAAGTTTTGAGTGTGTGTGTTTTGTACATGCATAGCTAGAAATACAAATTTAGTGACAAAAGGCTAATCAATTTTAGGTGGTCTTCTTGCTGAGCATGCTGTAGCAAGACATAAGAACATAAGAGATACCAATGTTGCATCAGGCCAAAGGCCCATCCAGTCCAACACTCTGTATCACACAGTGGCCAGAAATACCAGTGCCATCAGGAGGTCCACCAGTGGGGCCAGGACATTAGAAGCCCTCCCACTGTTGACCCCCCCCAAGCACCAAACATCTTCGTGCAGCGCTGGCTCTTCGGCTTTGAAACGGAGATGAGCACCGCAACCCTAGAGTCGGATTCGACTGGCTTTCGAGCAAGGGAACCTTTACCTTTTACCTAGAAATACCAATTTAGTGACAAAAGGCTAATCAATTTTAGGTGGTCTTCTTGCTGAGCATGCTGTAGCAAGACATAAGAACATAAGAACATAAGAGATGCCAATGTGGCATCAGGCCAAAGGCCCATCCAGTCCAACACTCTGTATCACACAGTGACCAGAAATACCAGGTGCCATCAGGAGGTCCACCAATGGGGCCAGGACATTAGAAGCCCTCCCAATGTTGACCCCCCCCAAGCACCAAGAAGACAGAGCATCACTTGCCCCAGAGTCCCTATCTATACCTTGTGGCTAATAGCCACTGATGGACCTCTGCTCCATATGCTTATCTAATTCCCTTTTGAAGCCGTCCATGCTTGTAGCCGCCACCACTTCCTGTGGCAGTGAATTCCAAGTGTTAATCACTCTTTGGGTGAAGAAGGACGTCCT
>NW_015162503.1:363595-377982 GCF_001447785.1 Gekko japonicus
CTGCTTCCTCCTCTGCCCCCCCCCGCGAGTATCGCGGGTCCGCCCCTTGTGCTTATCTAATTCCCTTTTGAAGCCGTCCATGCTTGTAGCCGCCACCACTTCCTGTGGCAGTGAATTCCAAGTGTTAATCACTCTTTGGGTGAAGAAGTACCCTAAATCCTACTCCACCAAAACTGCTGTGTGTGTGTGTGTGTGAGCTGTCAAGATGTACTCAAAATGTATCTTGATCTTATTACACATTTTCCCCATGAGCAAACTCATAATTGTACCCCACAAAAAAATTTTTTTTAGCTGTACAGGTGGTTTGTGTTTAAAAGCTATCTTCTCCTTCTATAAAGTTCCTTTCCTTAAAGTTTGTCCCTATGCTTATTAGAGAATTCCTTTCCATTCCCAGTCTATGGTCTTTTCCTTAAAAAAAGAGAGAAAAAGCCTAATTCCCTGCTCTTATCCCTGTGCTATATTTTGCCCATAGGAGCCAAATGAGGGAAATACACAGAAATAAGAGATTAAAAATGTAAATTTTATAAACAGAAAATCAAAGGTCCTAAATCCTTAGCGCTGGAAAAGCCAACAAAAAGCATGCGAACATTAAACCCCGTACATAAATAGAACTTCAAGGCTCAGTGTGTTAAATAATTCAACGGTTAAGTCATAAGTGTTCTTAAACTTAAGTATAAAAATGCCCTTGACAATATTTCATAGCCATGCATTTCTTTAAAATATTTAGCATTCTCATTAAAGAGAATGACTTTATTTTATATATTAGTTACACTCCTGCTTGCTAATATGAAGGAATTGAATAGCAAAAGAGCATTCTTATGCATACAAGCAAAAGATAATTTACATATAAAGTTAGGCAACGATTCACAGGGTTTCCCCCCCTCCTGCATCCTCTGCTTCTGCAAGGGGCATTTAAACAAATTTATTCCTTAATGGGGGATATTAATATTTCCTACCTCAACATGTCATTTGCTAATGCCATCCCGAAGACAGGTTCATTCAGAAACGACATGGAAGTTCTTGCCTTTGAAAGACTTAATGAACCTTCCATTTTTTGGAATGCTGAACAGTGAAAAAGCCTATTACATATTCATTGCTGGGACGGAAGATTTCCTTTAACTCCGACGCTTCCTGCTCTGGTTCTCTGTAAAACATTGTCAAAAGTCACAAGAGACGTTTGCTGAAAAACTGCAACTCTTGATAGCGAGATGTTCTCGGGAAGTTTCAAGTACCGGAGCCTGTAGTCGATGGGCCCGGCGGGAATATTTCTGTCAGACAAATGGAGGGATAATACATTTCTTGACATAATGGGATGAAAAAGTTGATGCCAGAAAAGGACTGAATTAAAGTTGTGTCTTAAAGACAGTCCTGAAGTTTTCAGGCAGCCAGGCATACCCACACTAGGCCCAGATCCAGCTGCAGTGGACTGCCAGCTTCTTTCCACCTCGCAACTGCCATAGATGAGAGCCTCAGAAGGAGAGAAAGAAGCAACCAGCTGAGAATCTCCTCCCTGTAAGACATTTTTATTGACTTTTAAATTATCATTGGTACTTTGGCTGGACCCAACTAGTGTCTCTGCTGGTGAAAAGGGAAGGAAAGGTCCCCTTTGATCCCTGACAAAGACTATGCCATTGCTCTCAGGACCTGCATGGACAAAAGCCATATGGGATGGAGGTTGTAGCAAGGAAGAGAATTGGGTGAGATTGAGAGGAAAAGCTGGATGTGACCCGTTTCCCCACCACCACCACCAAGTTTTACTTTTGAAGACAATTTTGTGCTCAAAGGTAGAGGGCATGGGGAAAAAATAAAATAAAGACTATCAGGACTTGAATCTCCCATCTCCCTACTCCCTGGCCCATCCATAATCATAGCACTCAGACACAGACTTTGTCTTCTGTTGTGGCATTCAGCATAGCGAAAATCACAGCCTTGTTTTATTTTTAAACAGCAAGTTATATGACCACATTGGTCAGCATAATAGTAGGCATGCTGTGAACTTCACCACTAACAGGTTCGATGGGTGAACATCCTGTGTTTGACAGCCATGATGACTTGTGAGCCAAGCCTAAGATGTATTCCGTTCTCTGCCGCCTGAGTCAAGCAGCCATAGCACAGCTTTGTGGCTGTGTGGTTGCTCTGGCAATAGAGCTTCCTTTCCTTGTCCTGTAGGCACTTTTGCATCTGTGCAGTAGGTGAAATGGGTTTCCCCACAAGGCCGTGGATGATCAGATCAGGTAATTAAACAATGTGAGAGGGGAACTGTGCCTTCCATAAGAGTCTGCAAAATGTACATACACAAAATACCCTGGATAACACCAAATGGTAAGACTTTTTTTAAAAAAAGCATTTACAATCAATGACTGATTGATCTGGCAAGTATTTGTTTATACAACTGGCTGCCAATCAATATGCCGTGGCAACAGACCTGAAGGGGAGGGGAAAAACTAGAATTCTCATTTGGTTCTGTGAGAATGTGCAAGCCTGAAACACAGCCAATGACACTGTACTGCGCTATACTGTTGGAACAGATGAAAAGCAACCAAACACATTGAATCAAACTGCTCACAAATGGTGGAACAATCAATGAAAAATTGGCTCCGTTTAGGACCAGCACATGAGTGGAACTGGTAAGTGTTTGAACATCCCTAATTAATAGTGCATGAGCAAGGCCAGATGAAATCTCAAAGGCCACGGCAAAGAAATCCTGAAGAAGTGAAGGTACTGTCCTCTGTAAATTCTTAACTCCTCCTCATGGGTGTGAGAAACAGAATAAAGTACACAAAATACATAATATATATCCAGCAATGTTCTTCTGTTGACATAAGTGTTCTTGCACTTGCAGAAGAGTGTGGTTGTTAATCATTTTCGTGTTTTGTTTGTGCTGTGAAAGATGGCTGTGTTAAGAAACATTGTATCCAACCACTATTTCCACTTGTGCAAGACACAGCATCACTTTTCCCCTCATTCTAACAGCAAATGCTATTCGATAACGGATTTTTTTTAGAAACAGGTGGATTTCAATGTTCCTATTAAAATGAGAATGAGCAAGAAGAAGCAATATCAGCAAGAACAATAGAACCAATTGGAAAGAAAAGCCCTCAATCAAGTAACAATTTATTTTTTTGTTGTTGTTCAGTTGCACAGACGAATCCAACTCTTTGCGAGTCTTGTGACATCAAGCCAGGCCCTCTTGTGACATCACGCCAGTTTGGTGTAGTGGTTAAATGCGCAGACTCTCATCTGGGAGAACTCTCCACTTGCACCTGCTGGATGACCTTGGGCAAGCCATAGTTCTGACACAGCTGTTCTTGAAAAAGAGCAGTTTCTGTCAGAGCTCTCTCAGCCCCATTTACCTCACAGGGTGTCTGTTGTAGGGAGGGGAAGGAAAAGGAGTTTGTAAGCCACTCTGAGTCTCCCTTGGGTAGTGAAGGGTGGGATATAAATCCAATCTCTTCTCTTCTGTCTTCCACCCTCCTCTGGAATTTGCTCAATTTCATGTTTGTTGCATTGGTAACACTGTCTAGCCATCTCATTCTTTGCCATCCCCTTCTTTTACCTTCAATCTTACCGAGCATCAGGATCTCCTCCAGTGAGTGCTCCCTTCTCATTCAGTGGCCAAAGTATTTGAGCTTCAGCTTCAGTGTCTAGCCTTCCAAGGAACAGTCAGGGTTGATTTCTTTTAGGATTGACTGATTTGATCTCCTTGCAGTCTAAGGGACTCTCAAGAGTCTTCTCCAGCAGCATAATTTGAAAACATCTGTTCTTCGGCACTCGGCCTTCCTTATGGTCCAACTCTCGCGGCCATACATTACTACTGGGAATACCATTACTTTGACCATATGGACTCTTGTTGGCAGGGTGATGTCTCTACTTTTCATTATGCTGTCTAGGTTTGCCATAGCTTTCCTCCCAAGGAGCAGGTATCTTTTAATTTCATGGCTGCAGTCACCTTGGATCCCAGGAACATGAATTCTGTCACTGCTTCCATGACTTCCCCTTCTATTTACCAAGGAGTGATGGAGCCTGATGCCATGATCTTAGTTTTTTTGATGTTGTGTTTCAAGCCAACTTTTGTGCCCTCCTCTTTTACCCTTAGCAAGAGACTCTTTAGGTCCTCTTCACTTTCTGCCATTAGAGTGGTATCGTCTGCATATCTGAGGTTGTTGATGTTTTTCCCGGCAGTCTTAAATCCGGCGTGATTCATTCAGACCGGCATTTCGCATGATGTACTCTGCATATAAATTAAATAAGCACGGTGACAACATACATCCTTGTCATATTCCTTTTCTTATTCTAAACCAATCAGTTGTTCCATGTCCAGTTCTAACTGTCACTTCTTGACCCTTAAACAGGTTTCTCAGGAGACATGTGAGGTGGTCTGGTTTGAACATTCTTGGCATTGCACTTCTTTGGGATTGGAATGTAAACTGACCTTTTCCAATCCTGTGGCCACTGTTGTGTTTTCCAAATTTGCTGGCATATTGAGTGCAGCTTCTTCTGTTACCTTCAGTCTTTCCCAGCATCAGGGTCTTCTCCAGTGAGTGCTCCCTTCTCATTTGGTGGCCAGTGTATTTGAGCTTCAGCTTCAGTATCTGTCCTTCCAGGGAACAGACAGGGTTGATTTCCTTTAGGATTGCCTGATTTGATCTCCTTGCAGTCCAAGAGACTCTCAAGAGTCTTCTCCAGCACAATTTATACAGTACATATTTTCCATTGAGTAAGTCCCACAGACCATCAAGGAACTTACTTCTTGGTAGACAGGTATTGAACAGTTCCATAGTATTGGGAAAGGGTAAATAGAAATTTCAAGAGCAGAAGCCAAGCAAGCTATGCTCATGGAATCACACCAGACCCACAGTTGTGTAACATCCAGTAAATCCACCCAAACCATTCATACAACAATGTTTAACTATTGGATTCTTGCCTATTAGCTCAACCTTTCTCCTTCCTCATGACTGGATCTGGACTCCTTTTTGTGCTATTGTCCTTGCATATGCAGACATTTTCTGAGTTGTATAAAACTGCATTTTTTTAAAACTGCCAGTAAATATACACTATTTCATATAAGTGGGATTTAAGCTTTCCCCAGTTTGATGCAGCAAACATATGTCTGTGAAACCTGCCTAAGAGGAAAGGAGGCCAAGGAGGAGGGGATATGGAGGAAAGGGGTGTACAGAGAAAAATTATGACCATAAAGCCTTGATCCTCCAAATCATCCCTCTGTAGACACTTTGCAGCGGAGAAACACTGGCTGAGTTTCTCAGTTGTTATGTTGCAATGGACGGGCAAAAGGTAAAGCCTCCACATCTTTCCTGCACATCCCTCCCCAGTTACTTTACAGTGGAAATGTGGTGGCCTGTGTTTCAGCCTTGTGTTTAAAACACAGATTGACCTGGAGTACCAGCACATGGTACTTGCCCATTCTTGTCTGTAACAATGCCAGGTTGGCAAGATAGTAACTAGGGTGATAGAAGTGTTGGTGAAAACCAAAGCTGACTGTGAAGAGCTCCAAGAGGCTCTCCACAAATTGGCTGAGTGGGCAACAATGTGACAAATGAAATTCAATGTTATGGAGAAAACAAGGGAGTACCAGAAAAACATCTACTCCTTCTTCATTGACTACGCTAAAGTCTTTGATTGTGTGGAACACAACAAACTGTGACAAGTCCTTAAAGAGATGGGAGTACCAGACCACCTCACATGTCTCCTGAGAAACCTGTATAAGGGTCAAGAAGCGACAGTTAGAACCGGATATGGAACAGCTGATTGGTTCAGAATAACAAAAGGAGTATGACAAGGATGCATATTGTCACCCTGCTTATTTAATTTATATGCAGAGTACATCATGCGAAATGCCGGCCTGGATGAATCACAAGCCGGAATTAAGGGCCATCAAGTCACTTCTGACTTATGGTAGTCCTATGAATTTATGGTAGCCAAAGTGTCCTAACAGCCTTGCTCAGGTCTTGCAAACTGAAGGCCATGGCTTTGTTTTTTTAATTGAGTCAATCCATCTCATATTGACCACAGGGTAGATGGCTTTAAAAGGGGATGAGGATAGTTCTATCAGTGCCTACTAACCATGGTGACTAAAGGGAACCTCCACATTCAGAGGCAATCAGCACTCTATGCCCTGTTGTTGGACCTCTAGAGGTACCGGTTGGCCACTATGTGAGACAGGATGCTGAACTAGATGGACTACTGGTCTGATCCAGCAGGGCTTGTCTTATGTTATAGCCGGGACATGAGGAGGACGCTGCCGGCGTGCCGGATCGCAAAAATGCACCAGAAGAACAACAGCTCGATACCACCGGGAAGGAAGCCAGCCAGACCAGAATAAAGAGACATCTACCTCCACCTGGGGTGCCGGTAGGCTGTCCCATTCCCCGTGGAAAAAATGTGGCCTTCGTTAGGGTTAAAATTATGACTAGCACCCTTCATGTAAACCGCCCAGAGACCCCTACGGGGGTTAGGGCGGTATATCAAGTTGAATTAATTAATAAATAAATAAAAATGTTCTTATGATATTTTACAAGAAAGGTGGACTACAGAATGAAGAATGAAGTAACAAAGAAGTCAATAAATGATCAAACTCTGTGTTTGAGCTTTGGAGAATATTTGAAGATTTGGCTCCAGGATCAGCGACGCTCCTATTCTAGCTGATTCATTTTTGATCTATGACAACCTCTCATATATTTGTTGGAATCATCTTTGTTTTGGCTAGCAAGAGCAAAAATAAATCCCAATGCAAAGCTATTTGGGGCAGATTGGGGGGTGAAAGGGAGAAAAGGCAAGCAATGACAGCGATTATTCTTTTGTCTTTAAAGAGGAACAAAGAACCGAGTTTGTTCTGCACAGGATATGGAAATGAAGCTTCAGTTCCAGGCAGTTCTTATGGCTTGCTGGACCCAGATGTCGAAGATAGTGGGTAAAGGTGACTGATTATGAAGCATTATTCACTCTTGGTGATTAGATTGAGTGGAAGTGTTTTTAATTTTTTTTTTTGCATGCACAGTAAGAGATAAAGCAATGGATCTTTTCTCTCTATCACTACTAGGTCAATTAAAACAGTGCTCGGTCTCTCTCTGATGAAACCAGGGTGGGGAGACTGCATTTTTACAAGAAATCAGTTTTTAAGATTTAGAATCTTTGCCTCTAAGTATATTGGTACCCAAATTTCCAACAATCCAAGGGTGTACATTATGACATCTTAAGATAACTGGCAATCAATAACATTTACATAGCACTTGAGAGTGTTCCATGCAGTCTATGTGCTATGTGCTATATGTCCTGTTATACATTCTTGAAAAATCCCTGTACAGTACGTGAGTTCTACTGCTCTTCCTTTGTAGCTTGTGTTGGGGGGGGGGGTCAAGCTGAGAGAAAGAAGAGAGACTAGCCATGAACCAGCTGAGAAACTTCTGATTTGTAGCACAGGTCCTTCCTGCACACACTGCTCACTGCAGCTTACTCCGGAGAATCCCAGCAATCAAGCCTTAAAGCTTGACTGCGGATTTTCATTCCTTCCCTCTGTACTATTTATTGTGTATTCTGTGTATGCACTCTGCATCTACAAGCAAAACCCACATTTTTGCTTAATTAAGGTGCACATGTGACCCGTGGAGGGTGGCATTCAAAGATTTTTAAAATGTATGTTTCTGTCCTACTGCAACTGTGCAGTAGCCTCCAGCAAGCACCTCCCATTTAATCCTAGTGGTTCAGGTTCTGGGCATGCCTTTTAGTGTTAGTTCAGACAGGCGATATCTCCCGGTAGGGAACCGGTTCTCAAACGGGTTCTGGTCTGTCATTTCAGACAGAACCCGTTTGAGAATCGGTTCCCTACCGGAATGTAACTGCCATTTCACACACAAAAGCTTCAGTCCCATTTAGGAACCGGGACTGAAGCGTTTTACCTGTCAACCGCTTCTGAGTAGTCTCCAGTTCCCTCTCCTGGTTCGGATAAGTTTGTTTCCCGCCTTTTTTTCGCCTGCGCGGCCGATCTCCGGCTGTTTTTTTTTTTGAACATTTGATTTATAGCGTTATACCGCTATAGCGGTATAATGGTATAACGGAATGGCATTATATCAGTCCCATTGGAATGCATGGAGTGTTTTGTTATACTGCTATAGCGCTATAGCGCTAAAAAGTGAACTTTTTTAAAAAAATTAACCGCCCGCACAGGAAGAAAACGGCGGGAAAACAAAGTGGTGCGTGTCTGAAATGCCAAACCGCTTCTGAATTGGCTGATTTCTGGTAGGGGCAAGCCATGTGTGAAATGGCAGCCCTGTACCGGTTCAACTCAAAACGGAAGAATACCGGCTTGAAACCGGGAGAAACTGGGTAATGTGAAATTCCCTAATGTTCCTTGAAACTGACCAGACTGTGGCTGAATCTGCATCTGCTGTATAATGCAGTCTTGGTCTGCTGTGGCGCTGTTGAATATGGTTCCCCTTTGTGTCCCATTTTGGCTTGTCATAAAAGCTAACCGTCTGCATCAGACCTCACCATGGCAACAGCAGAGGCACGGGAGGGAGAGCACACAGGGGGAGAGCTCCTGGGGTGCCAGCAGGGCACTGTGCTGTGGGAAGGAAATGGCATCTGCAACCCCCCCTGCAGAAAATAAATGGGTGTGACCTGGCAAAGGGGGAGGCGGGGGCAGAGGGGGGGCTGGAAAGTGAACGAGGCAGGGCATTCTGGGGACTGCCCCATGGTTCAGGGGTGGGCGTGCTTCTAACCCACCAGCAAAAATATATGATCACAGAAAAATGTTCCCTGGCTGCTTTTACGATGGGGGAGGGAGGGAATTCAGCTCCAGTTGTCTGCTTATTGCTCACAACAACTTGAGAGCGGGGAGGAATAATTGAACTGTCTTAAAACTAAATCCAGATAATGTAGTGACCTTGGAGTCACCAATAGAGAGCAATAATATGATGCAGACAGCTGATGCTGCGATGAAACAACAGGAGACCCAATGCGAGATGAGATGCAGACAGAAATTTGTGAAACAGTATGGTATTGGCAGAACAGTGGTCGGAAAGACCAATGCAGATTGGACCTGTGTTTCTGAAACTTACAAGCAGCTGTGAAGCCCCATTTTTTGTCTTGCTGATGACTAGTGGATTCTCTTCTTCCAAATGTGTCAGTCTTGTATGTGGTGGCCTGGATTTTTCCCCTTCCTTCCCTTTATTTTTGTATATGTTAAATGCTGGGTTCCATGGATGGTCCAACCCCAAGCCTGGTGATCAGCTCTCCTTTATTAATGATTCAGCAAGAACAAAAAGTGAAAAGCCAGGGCAACTGCCCTTTTGAAATAGAATGCAATTCCACCCACTTCCCCAAAACAACTACCAATGATAGGCCATTGTCAGAACCATTAATTCCTCATTGGCCACCTCCAGAGTCTTGGTGGGCTATTGTTCTAGAGCTCCAAGCTCAGCCAGTCTCTGGTAGAAACAGTCCTGGAAAGTTCCCGTCCCAATACATAGCAGTAGAGTCCCTGGGGAAAGACTTCTGGTGCCCACTTCCCCCATCTTTGCTACTCTGCAAAGAGTTTAGCTCTAAACAATTGAGCTAAATGGCTACTCTTGGAAATAGCACACAGACTGCCCAGTTTCTCCTGACAGCCCCATGCAGGGAAAAAATGGGGAATAGTGCTTTCGAATTAGCTTCAATGTGGAAGCAAGGGGAGGAGAAAACCTATCCCAAAATAACTCTCGCAAACTGTGGGCCAACAGCAAAGGGAGCGTGAACTGAGCACTGAAGGAGGAGAAACAATGCAGAAGGGGCAAAAAAACTCCAGATGAACGTACACGGTAAAAGTGATGGGAATGCAGAAAGACAAAGAAAACCCAACTGACATGCACGGTGAAAGCGAAGCAACACACGAGTGCAGAAAGGGCCATATTTCTTGTTTCACACATTATGGAGAATATAGATTGCTTTGGGAGTCCCCACCATGTCAGACATAACAGTGAGTTGTGGTTTCTCCTAAATTCTCAAGAGCATGTTGCCCTGTGCCCCTTTCCCAACCTGCAACAGTATCATGGGTGTGCTCTTGCAGAAACCAGGGTATAGGCAGGTTTCTCTAAATAGTGCCCTGAAACTGTATCAGGCTGGGGAAATGGCATGGGGGTGGGGAGGCCCAAGCCCTTTGTCCATGCACATGACACAGGATGGGAACCCCAGACCCAACCTGTGCCCTCCCTAACATGTGCATCGGGGCTGTCATAACTTTGATATTGAAAGGCCATCAGGATGCTCATTCCCAAGAGAGAATCATCTTTAAAAAACAACCAAAGATTTTGTTGTCTATAATTATTATCATTATTATCATTATCATCATAATCATCTGGCCTGGTGGAAAATCCCTTCCTGACCCCAAGGTGGCAATTGGCATTACCCTGGGCATGTAAGAAAGGGCTATGAGCGCTCACCACGGACTCATCCCTTCCTACCCTACCTCTCATGATCTACCTAAGTTCCCATGGCTGGTGTGCAAATAGAAAGAGATATAACTTATGCTAATTTAATGGCAAAACAAGTTTTAACAGTCATTGGTGGACTTTCAAAATACTGATTCCCCCCCCCACTCCCCCCCCCCCCAGTGGAATCAGGAGAGCAGAAACACAGAGGCAGAGCCTGGGGAGAAAGTGGGAGGTCAAGAGAGAAAGCTGGGATAAAATCTGATTGCTCAGGAGAGGAACTTGTTGGCCATGGATGGGGGTGGCTGGAATTAACTAGAGGCAGACAGACACTGGGGCGGGACTAAGCCTTGACTAGCATCTCCAGTTAAAAAGATCAGGGGACATAAAAGCCTTCACACCAGGTCATCTGGCAGTCCTACTACTGGGCTCTTACTTTTCACCCTCTCCCCCCCCCACCCTAATTTCTTAATAATTTGGGACTTCATCAATCCATATGAATCCCACCAATTTGGGCTGAATACATCTATATATATAAAATAAAGTCCCCTTACTATAAAATCAAAGCCCAAGCCAAACCGCTGGACCTAGAGACACCAAAGTCGGGGAGAGCGCTTCTACCATGGTGTAGGTGCTCCCTGAGAAGGGATTTTTAGAAATTCGACCCCTAAATGGGTCAAAAGGGGGGAAATATACTCCCCCATTGATTCCTATGTGGCTGCACCCCCCACTCTCTGATTGGTCAGCTGCAGAGCTCAGTGTTCTGAGGTTAAAAAAAAAGCCAACAGTTACAGGGGTCTGCAGACAGCTAATGACAGTTGAGGAAATCAGGAGTGTCCAAGAACCACCTGTGAGGTGAAGCAAACCTGCTGGCCCAGCCTCTCTGATGGCTTCCAACACACTCCCCCCACCTCCTCCAACTAACAGACGGTTCTCTGTCAGGTGCAGCCCCACCTCCATAGGGGCTTCTAATCTCCCCTCCCCCTCCTACACTGGATAGGCAGCTGCCTGTCAGGTGTAGGAGAGGAGGTGGGGTGGCTTCCAACACACTCCCCCCTCTCCTACACCTAACAGGCGGTTGTATGTCAGGTGCAGCAGTGGTTGCAGGGTGCCTAAAGCCACGAGGGACCCTGCCCCAGCAGTAACACCTTAGTGATCCTGCCAGCCCTGCCTCATCAGTGGCTTCTAATACTCCTCCCCCTCCTACACTGGACAGGCAGCTGCCTGTCAGGTGTAGGAGAGGAGGTGGGATGCTTACAGCTGCCAGGGAGGTTTGCTCAGCGGTATTGCCTTAGTACTGCTGCTGGCCCAGCCTCCCCGATGCCTTTAAATACAATCCCCCCCACACCAGAAAAGCTGGTGTCTGTCAGGTGTAGGAGCAGTGCCAGGGTATGAATGTTTATGGGGAGATAGTAAAGGACATTTCTAGGAGTCATTTCGATGCGTGCCTCCCTCATGATCCTGAAGAAATGTCCACCACATCACCACTCCCTCACACCCTTCACACCTCTCACCTCTTTCTGCCCCCAAGAAAGCTCCTGGCAAATGTCAAGCCAGATACACCAAGGCTACAAGGAGGAGGCAACTTAGGAATGCGGCAAAGGCATTTGCACATAGCACTCTTGCAGTGCACTGAGCTGCACAAGCCAAGTACCAGCAAGATCACCCTGAGGTGCTCAGAACAACACTGTCCCCATATGAGCAAAACCATCCAGGAACACAAGTAGAGAGGCCATCACTTTCGTGGAAGGTAGCAGGAGTTGACTTACAGAGGACTGCTTCTTAAGTGGACAGTTCTATGTGGCCTGCTCCAGAGTGAGCTGGTCAAGCAGCCTGGTGATCCTAGCACCTGAGGGCAGAACCACCAGTGTGGTCTAGAGAGAGGTCCTTCAGTAGAGAGGGGGAAAAGTACGTATGTCTCACTTCATTTCTTACACCATCTTCTCCATTAGAATTCCTACAACAAATGTCACATTTCAGACTTCACATCAGTATTATAACTGGATTTACGGAACTTAAATATCGTAGCGAAGCACTGGTATCAGGCTAGTATTATATTTATTACAAGATTTTAATAGGACTACTATGCTGTGCAAACAGGAGGCCCCATGGATAAGCAGGGCATTTTTAGTTTGTTCATCAGGAACTTCATCTATGGCTGTGTTAACGACGTGTGAGTGCGTGTACATCTGTGTGCGGTTTCTTCCTCCCCTCCACCAGCGTCCAGTTTTCCCAGACACCCAAGTGTCTGGCTCCCGTCAATGACAGCCTAATCTTATGCCTGCAATCAGACATGCATTCCCTTAAATCCCCATTGATTTCTCTGCCCAGGAGCCCCTGTTTGTTTGCCATGGAACCCGTCAGCATTTGCAGAAGATTTAGTGCTCAGTATAAACTGTATAGTTTACTCAGGATGCCGGGCAATAGGCCTTTTGAGCCTCACTGATGCCCAAAGTGAATGGGAGTTTGTGCCCTAGAATCCTCAGAAATGCACCATGCAGAGGAAGACTGGCAATAATGGGCAAACTGTTTTTCAAGGAAGCTTGCCAAGCATTACTGATCATCTTATTAAAAGAAGCCTGGGAAGTGTTTGAGGAACCCCAGCATCCCCCAAAGCGGTTTGGAAACCAATGCCTTAACATAAGGATAACGGAGCTGCAAGATTCAGTTCATTAATTCATTAGGTTGGTAGGCTTCCCTCCCTTTTAAAGGTACCCTGATTAATCAGGAAACAGATTTTTATACAAGTACCTATAAAAATGGCCAAAGGCAAATATCAGCTTGAGAGAAACATTCTCTTTCCTTTCTGCCACCCTGGAGAGGAATCCTTTTTCTATGAAAATGCCTGCTACAATATATGTGTGGATTCTCCCAAAACAAAGGAAGTGTGCTTTTTGTCCCAGAAATTCCACATGTATGCAAATTAATGGAACTTTGAGGAATCAAGTATAACCTTCTACAATTAATTAACTGCAATATCTTTGTTAAAGTGAAAGTACTAATAACAGGAAATAAAATATCCTTTTTAAAGAGAGAAATTTGTCAATCCAGGCATTTCTACAGGATGAAAATTAAACAGATGACAACGAGGGAGGTCTACCAGGGCTCCCATTTACAATTTTCCAGTTGCTGTTTGTGCATTCTGAACCCAACCCATATATGAGTGGAGCCTAAACAAACAAGTTAGATTGTGCTGGGAACGTTGAACTGGACAAATACATGCGCACACAAATCTGCTTTATACCTAGTCTGAGCATCTAATGACATGAAAAAAACGTTTAAAGGTCCACCCCAGGTCCTGTCAACCAGACGTGCATTGGCAGTTACATACTGTAACTTCTGGGTTCTTGTGGGCCCAATTCAGATCAGGATTGCAGCACAAAAAGAGGGGGACTTAAGCCTTCCCCCCTGCGCCATTTTCCCCAACCTAAAATGGGTCCAGGGAGCCACATATGGAGCCTATAAGTACACCACAGGGAAACGAGTGGTGCAGCAGCAGGAAGGTAAGCCCTCTCTTCCTGTGTGCATAGATAGCACCAATCCAAATCAGACCCTGCACACCTGGGAATTAAGTTTCAGCACTAAACTTGCAGCACATATTTAGTCAGTATGGCCTGGGTCAGACTCGTAAACAATGTATTGTGTAAGCCATCAGTCTTGCCTGTTCTGATTCGCAGCAGTTGTTCAGAGTCCAAAGCAAAGCAAAAATCCTTTCCAGCCTCTCATTACCTAAGATTCTTTTTTTAGCATCTACATGCAAACCATAGAGAGAAAAGGTGGCATGATATAACCCAATACTGTCAGATCATGGAAGCAAATGCACTCGGAAGGGAGACCACCAAGGAAGACGCTGCAGAGGAAGGCAATGGCACCTCCGCTTCTCACTTGCCTTGAAAGCCCTTTTGCTGGAGTAGCCATAAGTTGTCTGTGACTTTGTGGCACTTTACAAACACACACATGCAAACC
>NW_015162503.1:378024-406995 GCF_001447785.1 Gekko japonicus
CCTACTGCCTGTTTGGGGAGGGGACAATATTCTGAAACTTTGGGGGACCTACTATAATGTTTTCCCCTCTCCATTGCATTCTGTACAATCTTTTCATGAGAGAGATGAGAGGATGGAGAGTGTTTGCATTCCAGTCTGCCTGAGAACTTTTGGCATCTTCTAACAATCTCTATATGTTATTCCAAGATGCACAGAATGCTGGACGGGACTGCCATATATCAACACATAAGTGGCATTGAATTGCTACACTAAGTTTTGGGTGGCTGTTGGTCCCCCCCCCCCAGCAGGTTGGCATCTCTCTCAGTGGTACATCTGGCATAATTGGCTGGCATTTGCCAGGAAGTAATCCAATGACGGTGTGCCAGAGCAGTAACAGAAGAAGTACTTGTGCTTCGTGTCAATCATTTACCACCTGATAGTTCAATAAACATCGTTTCTGCGGTGGTTTTCAACCAGTGCCAGAGATGAATATCGGCAAGGCTTCCACGCAACGTCAAAAGGGAACTATGCAGCCCCAGTGTGGAGGTTGCCAAGTGTTGCTTAGCAATGGGCTGTTTGTAGGCCACAGCAAAGCCACAAAGGGAGTGACATTCACACCTTTGCTGAAAACACTTCATTCAGTCAATTAGGAACTACAGCAAGGACAAGGACATGGCATGCCAGCCACTCAATGTGCAGTGTTCGGCTTCCAAATCATCCATCCCCGATCATCTCTTTATCCTGAAGCGTACACAAAATGAGGGGAGCCAGAGACAGTGTGGTCCAGAGTAGAGCTATTTGTATATGAACATCAGAAACCTGGGTTCAAATCAACCCCTAATGGCTTATTAGGGGATTATTAGGCTGGCTTATTAGGCTGGGATTGTCTACGTGTTGGCCAACCTGGGGTGACTTTTCCACACACACACATATCCAACTGTACTTTGAAACAGCACATATTGAGCACATCTTCAGTTGTTGACTCCAAGACTGTACTCTACTTAGGCTGTGATCAGACAGCATGCTTATCCTGTTGTAGTCACACCTCTAATTTGATCAGGATTTTTTAGTTCTGGAGTAGTTGGATCAGACATGGAGTGGGTGGTGGGGCAGCTTTTTTTGTTTGGTTTTTGCATCCACCACCACAATTCCTGACATGCCTGATGCCTCACTGCCAGGGTGGGGTGTGTGTAGTTCCTTCTCTGGCTGTCCCCAGGGGCCCCGCCACTGCTGTCATCATTAAGTCCGCCCACCCTGACCCAAAGGCTAGCCTTTGGACGGAGGCTGCAGCCCTGCCTCACCTGAGCCCACTAGCTGAGTCCTCAATCGTTGAAGAAAGCGTGTTTGTGTGTGTGTGGCCGAGCTGAAATATTGTGGATGAGGAAATGGAGCAGGCAGATATCCACCTACGCACACATTGCTAACCCCAAAATAAAATGGCAGCAAAGATGGAAGTGAGTGATTTGACTTCCCCAATGGCTTGACTTCGCAACAGAGCGATCAGACATCTGGAAATGTGCTTTGAAACTGGCATGATCAGTAAATATCAGACTTTCTCTGGTTTCGGGATAGTCAGGGGTGAGTACGGGGGGCTGATGACTGTGGATCGGAATACAGAAGTTGCCATCTGTCCATGCAATTCAAGTCTGTTCGGGAGGGGCAATGACAATGGATTTAACAGCTCATCTGAGACCTCGTTGTGTGGGAACCAAACAGCCTTAGAGACCTCGTTGTGTGGGAACAAAATTAGTGATCCAGCCCCTACTGAAAGGAATACCACTCTGCACAATGAAAACACTACAGACATACTGAACATGGGCTGGGAAATTCCTGGAGACCTGGGGAGTAAAGCCTGGGGAGGGTGGGGTTTGGGGAGGGGAGGCGAGGGACCTCAGTGAGGGATAATGTCAAGGAGTCCATCCTCTGAAACTGCCATTTTCTCCAGGTGAGCTGATCTCTATAGCTGGAGATCAGTTGTAATTCCTGGATATCTCCAGGCCCCACCTGGAGGCTGGCAATGTTAACTGAGCAAGGATTGGTGCAATATGCAGCTCTGCTTTCTGACAGTCATAATGATGTTCACTTCGATCAGGAAAGCCTTTCTCATCTTTCAACCATGCTGGATTTTCCTATGCTGTGTGTACCCTTCTTCCTTCTAGACGCTCCCATTCCAAACAGAACCAGTGCCATGACACTCAGTGCTTGGTATGTGTATGCTTCCATACCTGGTGATCACCAAGGAACAAACCAATCTGTGACAAAAGAAAATAGATGCTATCTTTTCCTGGCACACCCCAGCCCTTGTCTCTCTTTGGGTGTCTCCCTGCTAGTAAGGAAAGCAAAGACATGGCAGTTGATTACGTGCTGCAGGACTCCAACAGCTTCTGCCATACTTACACACACACACATGCACACGCACACACACACACACACAAATTGTGAACCTTGAGGCACTGAGCTCCTGAGATCTCAAGATTCTCATATCTACTTCTGAGAGTATTCCACAGAGAAGTACCAGCTAATTCCATCCGTGCTTTTGAGCCCCAACTTGTTAATTGGCATTACCTCAAATTCCCAGCTACATTCTAAGGTATGGACCGAAGGAATTTTAAAGTCATTATGTGGGTGAGGGACTCATCAGAATAAATCCTTCAGGTCTGGAAGTGGCAGAGAGGGAATTAGCACTCTTAGAGAAGCCATGGTTTCCAGCCAATTGGTTCAAAAGAAGCTATTGAGTTGGAGCCGGGCTCCCAGGGAAAGGTCACCAATACGACTCTGGGTGCCTCTGCCTCTGAACTTTATGCATCACATAAAATAAATTTAGAGCAGTTTAATTTAACAGCCTGATTAGTGATAGGTTTCTCACAGGAGCTTTTTGACAGTACATAACGGGAAGCGGGGAGGAGATGGAGACCTGACTTCTAAGCCTGAACGAGTAGGTGAAATGCAGCTTGACTTCCCATTCTATGGGATGATCCTTGGGACAGAGTTTTAAGCCCTCATGGTTTGACCAGTGTGATGTCACATAAGGGGCGGGGTTTTCCCATTATTGAAAAGAGAGAACCAGCTAGTCATATGGCAGAGTTGATGGAGGGGCAGACAAAGGCAATAATTGTTATCCATCTGCACTGATGGAATCCCAAAGAAAGCACAGACGACAGAAGGAACATTCACATTTTTCCCTTTCCAATTGTTCTTTTAAAATCTCAAGTCTGTATGTTATTGCTTAAAATTCTGCATGCTGAAACTAGGGCTGCCAGGTCCTCCCAGCGACCAGTGGGGGATGGGGGGGTAGGTTGCCAAATCCAGGTTGGGAAACTCCTGGAGATTTGGGGGTGGAGTCTGGGAAGGACAGGGGCCCCAGAGGGGTCCAATGCCCTAGTGCCCACCCTCCAAAGCACCCATTTTCTCCAGGGCAACTGATCTCTTTAGTCTGGAGATGAGCTGAAATTCTGGGGGATCCCCAGGTTGCTTTGCTGCCTCAAACGTGGAACACCAAAACTGCCCTATCTGTGATGTAATTTGTCTTTTGCACATTATGTACTTTAAGAAAAAAAAGATGCTGTGTATTATTCAACACTGGAGCTGCTGTTTCTTTGTGATAGGGTGGTTTTGGTGTTCCACCTTTGAGGAAGCAAGGCAATATGGCAACATGAAGCCAGCGGGGCTGTGAAGTGGAGACACAAGCAGCGAGATGAGGATTTTGTGAAGAGGAATTATAAACATCTATATTTGGACTTTTTACTGTTTGAGGAATTTGACTTGGATTATTTCTGAAGTTGTATTAATAGGACTGTTTTTGTATTAGGACCATGTACTTTTGAGCTTCTGATTACTATAATGTATTTTAGAAAAACTACTGTGTTTATATAGGTTTAGATTATTATACTCATTGATAGTTGAATATATTTTCCATTACTTATGCACAGTTTGATCTTTTGTATTACTTACTCCCTTCCATGCATCTCTGCTGTTTCGGTTTCTTACCACTAGAGTTATGGCCCAACTGGGGATTGGCAACCCTGCTTGAGCTAGACTCTTGCTCTGAGGCAGTATGCTGTTCTTATACTCTTCAAGAAACATGAGGAGGATGCAATGTAATGCTCCTCTCAGAGCAGGTGATTCTGTTGCAGTGCTGCATCAGGAGGGATGGATGGATCCAATTACCTCCAATGCAGAGATGCACCAGCAGTATTCACCCTCAGAGGAATCCTGCCATTCTGGATAGATACTTTGGGCTCAGCAGAAAACTCCTATTATTTAATTAATTAAGTTCTCACAGCACACAGTCTGAAAATTACTGGTTTAGACCTTTTCCCTTAATGTTTAACCCAAATCTACCATTTCAGTAATTTAAACTCATTGTTTTCTGTCCTTATAATGAAAGGCCAAGGGCAGAGAAAAGAGTAATTTAAAAGCAGGGTCTACCCCCCCCCCCTTTTGCTGGCTTTAGGTGGATACAGAAACAAAAACTTGGCCTGGTACCTACTAGAGGCCATTAAAAAAGGGGCCATGTACTGCTAATCTGTGATCATGAAAAGGCCATCTGCTAATGCTCAAAGGTCATTAAGATACCAGCCATGTTTACTTGGCTCTTATTGGTTAGAGCTGCCGTTTCTGAGGAAAAAAGTTGGCTTAAATGGCTATTAGGGTGGCATCTGCTATCACAGCAAACGTTAATTGTCTCTCAGCATTTACATTATAAACCTACATATTTCTGAGTTTTCTTAACCTAACCAGTAATAAAACAAGCCACACCCAAGCTGGAATAGGGCCTATAAAATCTCAGCAAAGTTTATCATTCCCGAAAAATAAGTGAGTCTGGATAAAATTACCCAGGAAGCCATTAGTCATAATAGCTGACTGGAACTTCCATGGTCAGACACAGTGTACCTGTCATTATCAGCTGTTGGGGAACAAGCAACTAGAGAAGGCTGTTAACTTACTCTTCATGTAGGCATCCCAAAGGCATTTGGCTGGCCTCTTTTGGAAAAAAGATAATATTTTATGTGATTCAGGAAGTTTTCTCCACCTCTGATGAGTATTCTATCACTAGCCTACACCTTTGGTTGTCTGCTTGGGAGCAGGCCATCTTCTTGGCTGCCAAGAATCACCACATTCCTGTGCCCTCTCCACATTTAGAGAGGGAGGGAGGAGTTTGTCAGTCCTGAAGAGAATAAAAAGCCTCTCTAGGAATCTATAATCTCTCACGTCACTGCATGGGAGCACCTGCCATAATTTCAAGTCAAGGAAAGGGTTCAAATGAATGTTTTTGATTTGTAGAGAAGCTTCCTGTTGCTGGAGCCCCAAGTTTACAGGTGATGTGTCAGAATACAGCAAAATGAGGCAGGTAGATTTCTTGAGACACCTCATCTCCAGACCTAGACTAGGAACTTAAATTTCAAACCCTACAAACTTCTCTTTTAAGTACTTTTATTTTTGTAATTGAGGCTTTGGGGATCATTTCTAGACCTCAATGAGGTCAATGCCTGGGTTCAGGGTGCCACCCAGCAGTCACCTGGCCTTTTATGAGGGGATTGTGGGCTTGAAGAAACTACACAGTAGGCTTGATGAAAACAACTGAGAAATAGGTTTATTTTAGTGGTATGCAAGGACTGGTTGTTTCTTTGTTTTCATTTTCTCCAGCCCTCTCTTTATTACAGTAACAAAGTTACTGGAGAGCTGGGATCTGAGAAAGTGTAACAGTTATGAAACAGGTTTCCTGTTTGACTGATTCAGACTTATAACATGGAACAGAAAGGCTTTTAACTTTTAACTGTTTTTGAAAGATAGGCTTCTCCTCTTTTAACTGTTTTTGAGAGGAACAGCATCCAAACTTGAAGGAAGTATCTTCAAAATACCTTAATCTACAGCAAAATTTACAAATTTTACCTCAGTGAAGTCTGGAATTCAAAAACACCATATATAGGAGAGAACTGAATGCACACCTGAGAATGTAGTGTTCTTGGTGCAGTTATTACCACAGCCAAAGAGCCTGGCCACACTAAACAGCAAGTCATATCTTGAGCAGTTAAATGTCTGCAGAAAAATCAGTTCCTTGGATCCCATCCAAGCTTCTTTGAGAACTACCGCGTTGCTTCTTTTGTGGGTGGCCCCTTTAAACACTCCATTATAATTTAGACACCAGATTAATCACTGGACCACTGCTAGAAAAATAACAATTGATGCACTGAAGACACAAAGCTGCCTTATACTGAGTCAGACTGTTGGTCTATCAAGGATGGCATTGTCTGCTCTGACTGGTAGCTCTCCAGAGTCTCAGCCAGGGGATTGGCACATGATCCTTTTAACCAGAGATGAACCTGGGACCTTCTGCATGCCAAGCAAATGCTCTGTCACTGGGCCATGGCCCCATCCCACAGCCCCATAGGTCTTACCCATGACCAGATGCATGAGTTTCAGATTTAACTTTAAGGCACGTAAAATCCATGTTTCAGCACTATGGACTGTACATTTTTACAGAGAATTTGAGGGAAATATTCTCACATCTGCAGCCCATGCTACAATATAGCATTTGTATCAGCATCAAAGATCAAAAACCCACTCCTGCCCCCTTAACAATGAGAATTCTTTGAACATTCTATGGCATCACAAAACCCAGCCAATGGCTAGAAGGAGCTGACAGGCACTAAGAAAATGTCAGTTTCTGGTCTATTATATATGATAAAATGATCAAGTTGTCAGGCTATCTAATTCTCTTTAGTAGGTTATCTGGGAAGTTCTTATTCTCTCTGCTTCAACTGCTTTTAAAAAGAATAAAACTTTGTTGGTCTTAAAGATGCTACTGGACTCACTGGTGAGTCCTGCCCCACAGCTTGGTTGTAACCTGAATTAAAATGAGTCTCCCAACTGGCACTGTAACTATTTTCTCTTTTTAAAGACTTTTTAAAATGAGGAAGGAGAAGGGGAGAAGGAATAGGTGGGGAGGGAGAGAAAAGAAACATGCTATAACAGACCCCATCCACTTCCCCAGGATTTTCCTTCCATTTTTCTCTTGTGTCCCTTCACTGACTGAGCAGCCCTGGTAACATGCATTCTTCTATTTGCTTGTTTATTGGACATAGCTCACCCTCCCCTACACAGTAAAGCTCAGGGAGGGTCACAATTTAGGTTAAAATTAACAATCCCAATGTTAACGATTCCACATCAGACGGCACAATAGAACAGATCTGGAATTGGTCCATAGTGGGGGCCGCCACCAGAGGTCATTTCGGGGGGAATCGCGGGGGATCGCAGTTCCCCCGGGTGAGGTATGGGGGCGGGGCACATGACGAAACCCCGCCCCCTGCTTCCGGCCGCCCCGCTTCCAGCCCTTATTCAGCCAGGAGGAGGCAGGAGAAGAGGGAGGGTAAGTTGTTTCCTCCCTGCCTCTCCCCCACCCCTGCCTGCCTTGGGCCAGGGAGGGCCTTCGCAGGGCTTCCTTGCACTCCCGCCGGCCTTGCAGGTCCACTGCCGGGCCCCTCACGGGGCTCAGCAGTGGAGCTGCAAAGCCGGTGGTGGCGGCCGGGACCGTTGGGGGCGGGGTGTGTGGCCTTATGACACACTTCCGGTGATGTCAGGGGGTGTGGCCTTATGACACACTTCCGGTGGTGTCAGGGGGTGTGGCATATGCTAATGAGTTATGCTAATGAGTTTCCCTAGCTCTTTTTCTATGAAACGACCCCTGGCCGCCACTCATCCTCAACCATGTGACTGGTGGAACAACTCCATATTACAGGCCCTGCAAATTTTTTTCAAGTCTCGCAGGGCCTGGGTCTCATTGGACCGAAAAAGCCCTGGCCCTGGTCAAGGACAGCCCAACAGGCCGGGGATCATTAGCAAGTTGTTATTCACTGAGCAAAGTGCCCCTCGGGGGACATTAAGTAGCTTTAACAGTCCTACCCTGTGTCAGTAATATGTAATGGCTATTTTCTCAGCCCAGGACCTGAGGGTCTCCCTTTAGCTTAAATGGCAGAAAATGGCACCTGGGATGCTTTTAAAATTCAAAATCAACTGAAAGTTTTATTTAACATCAAGGGGAGAGGTAAGGGGAATTCAGGGGTTGAATATATAGAGGTAAAATAGTAGAAGCACAAACTCTTATTCTTATATATCAGGCTAGTTAGAGTTTCTTGAATTATTTACAGTTCTTTATTTTGAGAGGCTTGGGTTCCTGGTTTTTCCCAAACCACTTTAGTTCACTTTATTTGTATAATAGCAAACTCTTTTGGTGCCCAGAAGGCTGGTACCCTCTTCCCAGTACTCAAACACCTTCTCTTTGTTGTTGTTCAGTCGCACAGTCAAGTCCAACTCTTCGCGACCCCATGGACCAGATCACGCCAGGCTTTCCTGTCTTCTGCCGTCCTCTGAAGTTTGGCCTTCCAGGGAACAGTCAGGGTTGATTTCTTTTAGGATTGACTGATTTGATCTTCTTGCAGTCCAAGGGACTCTCAAGAGTCTTCTCTTGGAACACCAGAAATCTTGAATTGTTAAGTGTTTTTTAAAGTCTCCACAAGCAGTACCCAATCACACAATCACACAAGACTAGGGAATATCTACTCCTCAGAGATAACTTTCCCTGTTTGACTGGGAAAGGATTCTTCTCTCCCTAGAAGATTTATCCCCTTTTCCTATGGCCTGAATGGGAGACGTCTTAAGCTATCCAAACCTCCTTGCCAAACTCTTCCTCAGTTTGCTGTCTATGTTTAAGCTGCTCTCAGTTAATGCTGAATTAAGTCTATATTCAGTCATGGATGAATTCTGACTTTGTCAGCACTAAACCCTTTTCTGTCAGGGCTAGTCTAAGACAATCTCAGCACATGTCTTTTCACAGTTAAGGGAGGAATCTGAATCAGTTTTCTCAGCATATAGCTCTCACCAGACTTCCTTTGCTCAGCTGATGCCAACCAATCAGATTGCCTGTAGCAGCTTGTCACTCAGGGCTCTCTGGCTTTGTAAAGTATTAACCCTTCACAATCCTATAGTTTTATGTACAGCAGTTTTAAGCCTCTTAAAAATTGCAGTCCGTCACACATGCATATAGCAGAATAATTTAAAATGCATCTCATGTTGCAGGTTGAGGCTCAAGATGTCCTCTTGGGTCTAAAAAGGCTTGAAGACAACAGCTTTCAACTATGTTTTAAATGCTATCGATTGCTAAGCAATATAATGAACATGGGCGGAGTGGGCCTATGTATGTTCTCCCTACTGGTTTTTCTCCAGGACCATCTTGCTAGAGAACCAGTTTTTATTTAAAAAGAAAAAGAGAGAATAACAGTCTGACAAGTAGTTAAACTGGTCTCCACTAACTGTAAACAGAGCTCTTGGCTCATACTGCAACTGTTATTTTGAGGAGCAGAGCACGGCTGGAAGCATCAGATGGTTTGTAGAACAGATTGTTTGCCAATCACGAAAGAACCAGTAACCAGCACAACACAGGTGCACTTTTTTATTATTATTAGCAACTCTCCCCTCTGGTCCATGGGCCCTGGGCATAGATTTTTCCAACAAAGCCATTCCTTTAAATGTAAGTATTTTTAATCTTATAAACTGGAGGAAAGTCAACTGGAGTGCAGAATGTTTGATTCCTTCCCCCTTGTACATTTTGTTGATTTATAACTCCATCTTTGATAAGATATATAAGACTCCTACAGGGCAGGTCCCAGATATATGTCAATCTTATATAACACAGCAGTTCTTCACATGTTTTGGTAGGAAGGATGATCAGGATAGGTAGGTAGGATAGTTTAACTTCTGTATTTGTGTTTCCTAGGCAGTTCTGAAGTTTATCTTCTGAAATAAGCATTTTCAAATGTGATGGTGTCTGCAGCTAAAGAAAAGTGGTGGCCAAATTCAATAATGGACAACATTTTAGAATTTGTGGATATTTTCAAATTATGCTGTTGGGATTTGACTTTGAAGCATGTTTGTGTGACATTACCTTACATCAGTTTAGACATTGGTCTGTGTCACTCAGTATTGTCTACTTTGGGTTTTGGCCAAAGAAGAGCTTTTCCCATCACCAAAGGTCTTTTAAGTCAGGAATTGACTTCATGCGCCTTAGCCACTTCCCAATATATATATTTTAAAAATCCAGTCTTTTCTGTTGCTGAGCTTTAAGGTAACAATGTCAAGAACATAAGAAACTGCCTTGCTGGATTAGGCTAATGGTCTATTTGCTTGAGGATTCTGTTTTCACTCACATGCCACTCAGAAAGTTTTTGGACCTCCACGGGACATGTGATCAGGCTGCCGTGCATTACTTTGCTCCGGGGCAAACAGCCACACCCCCCCCCCACATTTCCCAGCCCGTGTAACTGGGACCTCAGTCTACAGGGGAGAGATTATATTTTCTTGAAGTTCCTCTACATAATGAGTTCCCTCTATGTAGAAAACTAGTGCCACATGCAAGCTAGGCTAGAAATTTCTCTCTGATGTTTATTAGTAGGGAGCTTTTAGGCGGACAGCATTAAAAATATGACTCTTTCTGATAACAGCCCTCTCTCTTTGGTCAGTTCTCATCTTGGCAAGCTCACTTAGCTCCCTTGCAAAGGAGCAACAAAAAAAATCTGTTTGCAAGACATTATATGTCAGTTATCTAACAGCTCACGTTTAGTAAAGTTTAATTGATTTGTGAAAACATCAAGGCATTCATTACAATCTGTTGTAAGATTCTTTGCTTTGGCTTGAATCCCATGATAGCTTTCTGCAATTAGAAGAGGGGATGCAATGCTGCCTATTTCCCCCCCCCTCCTCTGCTGATTGCCATTTACCCATTCGAACTATTCCTTGTGGTCCCTTATCTATCAGGAGTTAATGTTTTGGAAGGCAGGGTACAGAGGCAAGGAAGTACTGTTTCACTACTGGAAATACCTGCCATTTGCAGAGATTCACTGTGGAATCCAAGTTTTTAAATTTTCTAGATAGGTTTTGGAGTGCACACCTGAACTGCTGATTTCATTGCTTAGGTATCCTCAATATAAGTGAAATGAAGGCCTATTGGAAGATGGTGACAAAGGGTTTTGTGGTAGGAACTACCAGGTCATCTATTTAAGTTCCTATCTAAAGGCAGGGTCTCCCATGTGCTTGCATTGGTAGCCAATCTAATCCAGACCACAGGATGCCTCAGACACTTCCTTCCTTCCTTCCTTCCTTCCTTCCTTCCTTCCTTCCTTCCTTCCTTCCTTCCTTCCTCCCTCCCTCCCTCCTTTTGCAATTTGTTATGTTTCTTTCTGAAACTGCCAGCAGAGTCAGAGCATTGGAATGAAGTGATAAAAACCAAATCCAATCCAGTTTTGGAAGAGCTGTAGTAGCTGCTGCCCCTGGGTCAACAGGAGGTTTGGAATGAGGACTAGAACTGGGCACTTTGGGGGTACAACAAGGGCAAGGGCACCCCTCTCTGAATCCCCTTTTGATGCACCACCTACTGAAGAATGCTGTTTCCCAGCACAACCAACAGTTCTGTCCACACCATTGTTGCCATTGAATCACCTTGCTTGCCTCTATCTGAGTTTTGCATGGGCAATGTACAAAAAAAATTTGCTACCTAATCTTAAGGAAGTACAGTACAGTGCAAGTACAGCTCCATAGGGAGGGAGTTTCAAAGATTTGGCACCAGAATAGAAAAGGGTCTATTGCAGACAGCTAGAGGTCCATGTTAGGGTCACCAACCTCTAGGTTGGGGCCTGGAGATCTCCTGGAATTGCAACTGCTCTCCAGATGCCAGTGATCAGTTTCCCTGGATAAAATAGCTGCTTTGAAGGGTGGGCCATATGACATTGTACCCAACGAGGCCCCTCCCCTCCCCAAACCCCACCCTCCCCAGGCTCCACTCTAAATCTCCAGGAATTTCCCAACCAGAGAGTTGGTGAAGTTCTTGGAAGTTGTAGCTCTTGACGTGGGAACTCCCATGTCAGATACAGTGACTTCTGAGTAAGCTTGAATTGTAGGAATGCTTAATTAAGCATGACCTGAAATGAAGAATGGGGATGGAAAGCGCCATCAAGCCAGAGCCAATTTATGGCCATCCCATAGGATTTGCAAGGCAAGTGACTAATAGAGGTGGTTTGCCATTGCCTGCCTCTATGTCGCAACCCTGGACTTCTTTGGTGGTCTCCCATCCAAATACTAGCCGGGGCCACCACTCAGTCTGGAGGTCAGGCTAGCCTGTGCACCCAGGTCAGGGCAGAATGAAGAATAGGCAGTGAAAACAGGATCTTTCCTTTTACTAATTCACTCTGGATTCTGATTCAGCCTCTTTCTCTCCCTGTGAGAAAAAGCATTTGGCCAGGGAAAAGAATGCATCTTTGTCAGGAAGCTTGACACTTATGACAGGGTAGCAAGTACAGAGATGGCATATATTCTTCCCAAAATATTCTTAACTAGAAAGAGCAGCAAAGTCCTTATAGATTGCCATCAGTTTCTGGGGAGAGAAATCACTTGTAGGCTGACTTGGGGTCAGACCTGGGGCTATTGCTTTTCAATGTGTTTGCTAATGACCTTTGAGCCTGACTTTGACAAGACAGGGACAAAATTTGCTGGTGACATTAATATTGGAAATCTTAAGCTACTAAATTGATCAAAGATATGAAAGGGCTTTGCTACAATGATAGGCTAAAGATACAAGGAGTTTGAATGGCAGGATGATCTGGAAAGAGATGTTGGTAATGGGCTTGCCAGCTTCCAAGTGGGGGGTGGGAATCTCCTGGAATTTCCACTGATTGCCAGATGTCAGAAAGCAGTTTTCTTGCTTTAGTGGGTGGAGTCTATGGCACTATACCCTGCTGAGGTCCCTCCCCTCCCCAAATCCCGCCCTCCAAATCTCCAGGAATTTCCCAACCTGGAATTGGCAACTCTAGCTGTAAAATGCACCAGCAGAGAGTGAGATGATAGTGACTTTGAACAACAAAAAATGTATCTAAAGAAGTGAGCAGTGACTCATGAAAGCTCATACCCTGCCACAAATTTTGTTAGTCTTTACGATGCTGCTGGACACTTGCTGTTTTCTACTTCACACAGACACACGCACAAACACAAAAATTCAATGTTCTGAGATCAACAGGTTGTGCAGGAAGCTGGCATCTGAAGTGTAGGAAGCAGCAGCTAGAGATCAGTTTACCAAGTAGTAGTAGGTGACTAGGTTCCTGCTACTCTTTGTACCAGGCCTGACCAGTCCACAGGCTTCATATTTCCTGTCACTGAAAAAAGCCTGATCTTGTATTCCCCTTTTATGCCAGATATAGACTTTGAGAAACAAATGTACAGTCTAGAATTGCATATTAAACTTGGTCCTAGTCTAGGCAATCTAGGCCCCAAGGTTCTTCATCCAGAACCTGCAATCTGTGACATTAAGTACCCTTCACTTTTAAAACGGGGAGGGGGGGTTAACGGAGCTGCATGAGGTTTAATTCCCTGCTGGTATTGACTTGAACTGGAGAGAAGGCAAACAGCAGTGTCCCCCGTGCAAAAGAAAAAAAGGATTTCAGTGCTGCATGCAAAATGGTTTTTTTTTGTCAGCACAGAATGAAATTGACATGTAAAGAGAGACAAACACTGGGATGGGAAGCCTAAAGCTTTGAAAACATTTTTCCTTTTCATGCTTTAGTGAACAAAGTTGGAGGGGCACTGTTTTGGCAGTCTCTGGAAACCTAACCAAGGGGAGGGCAGGATACAAATCCAATAAAATAAATAAATAAATAAATAAAATAAACATAAAAATGGCAGCTGAGCCACATGGACCTTCTGCAAACTGCTGAACTTAAGAATCACTTGATATTGATCCATTTGGAGGACAGAGTACAATCCACACCGGACAAGCTCTAAAAAACCTGCCAAGTTCACAATCAGAGTGTATGATCAAATTAGAGAATCACAAAGAGAAAAGCACACAAATTTGCAAGGAAGGGCAGGAAATTAGTGTTATTATGCAGCTGCGCTAGGGCATCTGCAAAAATACCTCCCCCCCTTTTCAGTTTAGTGGGACAAGACTAAAAAACCTCCCCAGAGCTTCTGCCAGAGGACTCCTCCCCCATACAAATTGCAGCCCTGTGCAAAGCGTGGTGGAGTTGTAGCCAACTTTGTACAGACATATGTGTGTGCACACACATACACACATTGCCAATGATCACAGGTTGCAATACTGGTGTCATTGGGTTCTACCATGCATTAAGTACACTCAACACATTTCCCCATATTATCAGATCATGTGACTCTTATTTTTCACAGTGCCCAATAACACAGCAGAGAATCCCCTAGTGCTCAGCAATATGCAAAGCGGGGCTTCGCAGCTGCTTGTCAATTTTTTTTAAAAAAAATTCTGGTCAATTTCAACATTGCCTTCCTTCCTTTCTGTTCGTTTTCATTCAAGGAACTAAAGCTAAAATGCATGCGTAAAACTCTGAGGATTTAAATGGAAGGTGCTTGCTGGATGCTACTGCACAGCTGCGATACGGTAATTGTGTAAATTTTAAAAAAACAACCTTTGGATGCCATCCCCAACACGTCACAAGTGACATTCCAACCCAATTTGATTGTAGCTACAGAATAAATACACCGGAGGAAAAAGAATGGTGCTTAAGGCAGGCACAGAGCTCGAAGTCAAGATGTTCATGCATAATTGGCCCAAATGATCATACAGAGTTTTCCCATGAGCAGGTTTCTCTAAGGGAAACATGTTGGGCTATCTTAGAGATGAAAGAATGCCTCCCATTCTCTTCCTTCATCCACCTGTAGGGTTGCCAGCCTCCAGGTTGTAGCTGGAGATCTGGGATTACAACTGACCTCCAGGTGACAGAGATAACTTCACCTGGAGAGAATGAATGCTTTGGAAGGTGGACTCTATGGCATTATACCTTATTGAAGTCCCCAAACCCTTCCCTCCTCAGGCTCCACCCCCAAAATCTCTAGGCATTTCCCAATCCCAAACCGACAACCCTATCCATCTGTCTATCCCACCCTTCCTCCCAGTGTACAGTGTACATGGTTTTTCCTGCAGTGTTAACTCTGGGTTAGGAAATGTCTGAAGAATTGGGGGGGGGGAGATCTGGGCAGCGGGGGTTGGGGAGAAGAAGGACTTTAGCAGGGTATTATGTCATAGAGTCCACCCTCTGAAGCAGCCATTTTCTTCAGGATCGATGTTCTCGATCCCTTCCAGTCCGGCTTTCGCCCGGGTCATGGGATGGAGACGGTGCTGGTCGCCCTGACTGACGACCTCCATAGGCATCTGCATCGAGGTGGTGTGGCGGCACTGTTGTTGTTAGATCTGTTGGCCGCATTTGACATGGTTGACCACCAGTTGCTGGCCGACCACCTCGCCAACGTGGGGATCCAGAGGCTTGCCCTTCAATGGTTTGCCTCTTTTTTCCAAGGTCGGGGACAAAGGGTGGTGATCAGGGATCAGCAGTCCCGGAGACATCCTCTTGAGTGTGGGGTGCCTCAGGGGGCGGTGCTGTCCCCGATGTTGTTTAATATCTATATGCGCCCCCTTGCCCAGATTGCCCGGAGCTGTGGGCTTGGGTATCATCAATATGCAGATGACACCCAGCTCTATCTGATGACCTCCATCGCCCCGGATGACCTCCATTTGGCGTTACAGGCTGTGGCTGGCTGGATCAGACTGAGTTGGTTGAAACTAAACCCAGCAAAGACAGAGGTCCTGGGCCTGAGTCGGATCGGTACGGGGTTGGGGCTCTCTCTCCCGACCTTCGATGGGGCGCCTTTGGTGCCAGCATTGGAAGTTAGGAGTTTGGGTGTGCTTCTGGACTCCTCTTTAATGTTGGAGGCCCAGGTGGCAGCCACTGCTAAGTCAGCCTTCTACCATCTTCGGCTGGCGTGGCAGTTGGTCCCCTTCCTCGACCATGATGACCTGGCCACAGTGATCCATGCGACGGTCACCTCGAGGCTAGACTACTGTAACACTCTCTACATGGGGCTGCCTTTGTCACAAATCCGGAAGCTGCAGCTAGTGTAGAATGCTGCAGCCAGGCTGTTGATGGGTCTCTCTAGGCAGGATCATATCCAGCCTGTGCTGAAAGAGCTGCACTGGCTGCCAATAGCGTACCGGATCCGCTTCAAAGTGCTGGTTCTTACCTTTAAAGCCCTACATGGTAAGGGTCTGGCTTACCTAAGGGACCGCCTTTCCCCATATGTTCCCCCAAGGGTGCTACGGTCGGGGAGTCATCATCACCTGGTAACTCCAGGCCCCAGGGAATGAGACGGCGGCTCCTACCTGGTGGAATGAGCTCCCGGAGGAGATCCGGGACCTTCTGCAGTTCCGCAGGGCCTGTAAGATGGAGCTTTTCTGCCAGGCTTTGAGTAGGACCCGCCGCCATTACTATTCCACCACTGCCATTTTTCCATCATGGCACCTCCACCACCATCGGGGTGGGTTCCATCGGGATGTGTTGACAACCCTGGATGAACAAGGGAAGGCAGGACTGCTGGAACGTATTCCGGAATATTGATCTGGGACTGCATCACTAGAACCCCATCTTGTGACTAATGATTAATGATATGACATCTAGAGCACCAATATTTTATTGTATTGTATTGTACTGTATTTGTATTCTGTTTTTATCTGTTTTAACTTTGGCACTATGCCTCGTCTGTTAGCCGCCCTGAGCCCTTGGGGAAGGGCGGGATATAAGCCTAAAAATAAATAAATAAATAAATAAAATAACTGCTCTCTGTAGTCTAGAAATCAGTAATAGTTCCAGGAGATCTCCAGTCCCCTCCTGGAGGTTGGCAAACCCAGAATAGAGGGCTGAGTTCTAATCCAGCACTCTAGCACACTTTCACACATGCTAAATAATGCTGTTTCAATCCACTTCAGCAACCGTTGCAAGTGGATTTTGCCATTTCACACAGTAAGATCCAGTTGCAAAGTGCATTGAAAGTGGATTGAAAGTGTTATTTAGTATGTGTGAAAGTGCCGTCTAAGTGCTACATTGGCTGTTTCACTGGAAAGGTTCCTGTAACCAGTGCTCCCTTATGAGCAAAAAGTCTACTTTGTGAGCTACTGGCATTAAAGCTGTGAGTGAGTGATTTGGCTACTGCATAACTTAATTTGCTCTGGAGCCATCCTTCCTGAGCTATGACAAAAATGTGTGAGCTGGAGACTAAAAAACTGTGAGCTAGCTCACACTAACTTAGGTTAGAGGGAACACTGCCTGTAACCAATTTGAACCATCTGTTTGGCTAATTATAATGCAAATGGGTCATTGTTCCCTTTAAGGGCTTTAACAAGGAACAAAAAAATTTAACGGAAGATAGGTCTAGCCATATATAGTAGCCATAATAGCCGAAACTGAGACCTTGGTATTTAAAGACAGGATATCTGCAGTTATCAGAGGCTTGGTGATGAACAACAGAGGATAGCTCTCTCCAGTGTTTCTTCCCTGTAACTTTCCCGGGGGAATCTGACAAGCCTGTATTGGCTAAATGGAATCTCTAAGATCAGAAGTATTATTTCTCCTCCTCCTCCTCCTCCTCTTCTGCTAGGTAGTGTCCATATTTTTCAAATAAAACATGCTGAAATAAGCCCTGCTGAATCAGATCAGTGGTGCATCTAGTCCAGTATCCTGCTTCACACAGCTACCCTGGAGGGCCGACAAACAGGGTGCAGATATTATAGGGTTACCAGATGTCATCTTTTTAGAGGACGTGTCCTCCTTTTTTGGTGTCCATCCTCTTTTGGGCTCCTTTTACAGAAACTGATGAAAATATCCTCTTTTGGGGTTGGAAGGTTAGGAATATTCCTAGTTAGCAATTATCACAGCTCAAATTGTAGGGATATTTAAAATGAGATTTGTCATAGTGATCACTTGTTTGAAGTAGTCAGTCGGTATGTCTTCTTTTTTGCTTTTCAAAATATGGTAACCGTAAAATACTGGGATATTTGGTTAATATAGCAGAGTTTTGCCCAGTCATAGAAGCGTGATACTGAGTGCAGTAAATAAATCTCCCAAGAAGTATATTGCAAATTGTAATGTATTCATCTCCGATCGCGGAGGCGACCTGGTTGCCACGCGGTCGGGTGAAGTAGCAGAGCTTCGGGAATGAGAACAAAGGGTCAAGCGGATCCTAGCCCGCACCAATAGGAGGACTCGGATCCTGACCGAGATCCTATGGATCTCTTAGACACTGTAAATAGCCAATCATGGGTGTGGGTGTTTCCTGGATTATATGCATCGGCCTGCGAGCCAGTTCTCTGTCTTGTTCTGAACTAAGTAAAAGTAGCTTGAGCTGAGATCACTCTCCATCTGCATACTTTTCACAAATAAAAGGTAAACTTGCAATTATTCAAGTAGATCCAGAACAAACTAGGGTTGCAGTCAAAAGAAGAGACAGAAGCCTAATCTTAAGAGTACTTTCCTTATCACAAATGGCCAGCTAATCCAGCATCATGTGTGAGGGAGTATGAGGACATTGTATCTACAGGAGAGACCTGCACTGGCCATGTGTCTCCATGAAAGGCCATGAGCAGAGAGAGGAGAGGTCAGAATGCAGCTCCCAGGTTAAGACAAAGAGAGAAATCATATTCGAGGAGATAACACCTATACACACTTAGAATGCTTAGAGTGATATAGTGCCCCCCAATGTCCAGGCATGCTGAGTCGCTCACTTCAACAAAAGATGTCATGGCCTTCCCCTGATGATGCCTCTTGGCACTGGTATTCAGAGGTTTATGGACTCTAAGTATGGAGGTTCCCTTCAGTGGCCATCGATAGACCTCTCCTTCATGAATATCTAACCCCCTTTTAAAGTCATCTGTGCTTATGGTCCTGGTACAACTTACAGTTTAAGTGACTGTCAATGCAGTCCTAAACAGAGTTATACCCTTGTAAACCCATTTACCTCAATGGATTGAGAAAGGCACAACTCTTCTCAGGACTGCACTTCGTGTGTGTGTAGACAGCAGACAATGAAGGGTCGTTACCGTCCAGTCCTGCTTGGAGATTTCTGAGAAACATCCAGTCAGCCACAAGATGGATGCTGGGTAAGATGAACTGGTAAGGCGGCCCTGGGAAAGAAGGAACATTTAAATTAATACTATTTTTAAAAAATGAATATATCTTTGTTATGTTGGCTATGAACTTCTGTATTATTTATATTTATCATATAGTCTATGAATGTTTGTATTATCTTTATCTCTAAAAAAAATCTAATGCCATGTTGTGGAGTATGTGTGTGTGTGGGGGGGGGGGTAGAAAGCACTGCATCAATTCAAATTGCATTTGTGGAATTTTCATCAGATGCCCAAATGTTTCCCTTCTCTTGTGATGCTTGATTTACCTTTGCCACTTGATGAAAGGTATTTACAATAAGAAATAAGATGCACTGAAACCTTCTCATTGTCACCAATGACATAAAAGTTTGGGCTGAAAAATTAGCTCATGAGAATCACACAGAATAATGAAAATCTATCATTATGTGTCTTTCAGAAGGGGGAAAAAGACTGCTTTTTTAACATTTGGGTTAGAAATGATGTATGCATATATCATAAAACACTTATATTAAAAAAAACCTCTCCTTCCAAATCCAAAATATATATTGTACTGTCTTATCATCCAGACATTTTAGAGTGAAAGTTAAAAAATGTCCATTTCGTAGTGGTAGTCTGGTGCTCTATATCATGTTGCTGATATATTCTTCTAATACTTTTATTTAAAAGGCCTATTATTCAGTACTGTGTATCAAGCTATTCATTTTGGTATTGAAAATGGAAATGTTTCAAATATTATTTGGTTGTTCTGTAGGAGATTCACGTTGCTCGGAGCTCCAATTTCATCCAGACATGGAAGAAGCCCAGAGACGGTGTTCTCTCATCTCTTCCTCCTCTTTCTTATGTATTTATGCCAAATCTCCAACCCAATTCCATAGTTAAAAGTCTCTCAAATCCCTTGTGGCAGGCCCCTGTAAAACATCCATTCTTTGAATTGCTTGGTATAGGAAATATGGTTCAGTGGTAGAATGCCTGCTTTGCATGCAGAAGGTTCCAGATTCAATCCCCCGGCATCTCCACTCAAGAGAATCAGGTAGTAAGTGAGGGGAAAGAACTTTACTGGAGACCCTGGCTAGCCATTGCTGGTCAAAGTAGACAATTCCTGACCTCTTGAGACCAATGGTCTGACTTAGCAATGTCATGTGTTCATGACATGCAAAATGTGAGGACAGTGCTGCTGTAAAGCACAATGTGTGACAAATTCCTAAACTGCAGCAGGACTGGGGCCATGGAGGAGGCAAGTGAAAGGATACCAAGTGGAGGTAACTTACACACAGTCAAAAGTGAAGTCAAGAAGGCAGGGAGTGGACCAAAACCAAGCAAGCCAGTCCAGGGCAAAGGAAGGGAAGGCAGGAACAGAATGTTCAGTGGGTGGGTAGACAGGCAAAAGGCAGCAGGCTGAAGGTTGCAGTGCAAATTTTAAACAGACTTCCGGTTTTCTAAGACAATTGGACTCAATGGATTTAGAAGGGGGGAACTCTGCTTAGGGTTTACAGTGAGTCGCTTACAACTTGTCCTATCTTCCAGGACAAGCCAAACAGAGCATCAAAATAGGCAACTCCCCCCCCCCAACCCCTCCTCATCAGCAAGAATAATTTGCTTAGTTTTACCTGGGCAGGCACAGAGGAAAAGGGTAAAGTTCCTCCCCCCAAAAGAGAGAAATATGTCTGCCAAACCTAAAAGAACATAGGCTTAAAGCACTGGGGGCACCACAGAAAAAGCCCTGATCCTTAATGAAGATGGCCTAATGTCCTTAACCAGCCATGACTGGACCAAGAGACAAACATGACATAGTGCACATGCACGAATCAGTTACAATTCAGTTCTGATCAATTCAGAACATAAAAAGAGAACTTTTGTTTTAATTGTTTTGAACGTGCTGATTGCAATTCACCATCAAGCTGAACAGAGGGTACATTGAGCGTCCTTGGTTACCTTGCGCTTACCTAAATGCAGTGGTGTTTGGTGAGTCAGTTCTTCCATTGAAAACATATCCCAGTTTTAGAGAATTACGGAACCTCAGGAGGAATGTGACTAGCCGGGGCAGCTTTTGCTGCAGTTTGTTTGTTTGTTTATTGCTAACAACATGTCCCAAGTAACTTGTCCAAAGTTGCCCAGTAAACGTTGTCGAAGATTGGTGGATTTAAACCCAGTCCCCAGCAGTAGCCCTACTTCAATGCATTAATTACTACATCGTGCTGATTCTCTGAGAAGACAGTCTTCAGAGTACACTGGAAAAGGGAAAAAGTGACGGGACTAAGTTGACTTTCCTTGAGACGCTATTCTAATGAGTGATGCTGCTACCAGAAAGGCTTTCACTCTCCTAGCCATGCACCATATTTCAGATGGTGGGAGTGGTACATGGAGGCCGATCAGCAAAGAAGACCTCTGGGCAGGATTATATGGTCAACATATGAATTCATATACAAGTTAACACAGCAATTAACTTTTGAACAACATGATAGCATAGTTATAAAAATAAAAATGCAATCAAGTGACTGACAATGTAGTGCCCTTGAAATGGCGTCCCATATGTTCTGACTGTCTCATTGTAGGACAAGCCAGAGGGAAGGAGGGGAGGGGAGGGGAGGGGAGGAGAAAAATGAGTGTAAAACCATGTCTGTTCCTTTTCTTTCTAGCTATTGATCACTCTTGTGATGTGATCCCAATGAACACCTAGTTATAGATGAGGCCATTGAGTGAGCAGAGACATAATAAATCCTCAGTCTCTTACCACAGTCACAAATGGAAATCCATTCACAGCCCAAGTGGCACTAAAAGGAAGGGGGAATAGGGAGGGATTGGGGCTATACACAGAAGGCCATCTTGTTATGATACTATGGCTGTTTTCGCAGGGCGAGGATCACCATTGCAGATGTGGAGGCGTGCCTGTTGGGGATGGAGCATACACATGTACACACTTCCCTCTATCATTTTTTCCCCCTCTGAAGGCCGAACTAGACCGGACGGGACCATAGATGCCATTATGTCTAGTTTGGCCTTCCTGGGCTTTGAGAAAACATCAGTGCAGAACTGTGTGCGTAATCATATCAAGATTATTTTGCAGTTGTTGTTTTTTAATGGACACATGTGCATTAGTAACTCAGAGGACAAGAAAAGACACCACCTACTGCAAGGGCAAAACTACAATACAGTCTTTTTCAACAAAGGTACTACGCTGGACTGAGCTGTAGAATACAATCTGAGGCTGCGGTCACACATGGGCCAGTTGAAGCAGAGGGGAAGTGAGGCTATTCCCTCCGGAGGAATTTGACATGCAGTTGCAAGATCACACCTCCCTTTGTAGCTCCGGGTGCAGCCCGTCACTGTGTGATCAGATGCAACAGTGGGTGAGTCAGGGTGTTTTTTTGGCCATTTGTTTCCCATGCACATAAACGAGGAATCGCATCTCTGCACTGA
Organism: Gekko japonicus; assembly: GCF_001447785.1. Classification (NCBI taxonomy): domain Eukaryota; kingdom Metazoa; phylum Chordata; class Lepidosauria; order Squamata; family Gekkonidae; genus Gekko; species Gekko japonicus. The sequence continues at coordinate 400,424 of NW_015162503.1, forward strand.
GGGCCCCCTGTGGAGTATGCAATGATGTGCATACTGTGAGGGGGGGGGGAATGGCACCGAGCTGGGATGGCCTGATCAGACCATCCCAACAGCTTGAGAGCGTGCTTGAGCAATCAGACAGGGGAAAGTCCATCCATGGCCCGTTGGAACCCGTTTACTACTGGACTTTCCCCAGTGTCTTTTAACTCCGCTTCTGCGGCGGAGCAGCACAGGTTGACGACGACTGCGGAACACTTCCCAGATGTTGCTGTCTAATTGGTCCCTTTAGATCCGTCAGGCATTTGCACCTATGTCGGATCTAAACGTGCATGTGATCACAGCCTGAAAGAGGTATTTTCCTGCTTATTTGAGTATATTTTAATCCTAGCCTTCTTCCAAGGAGCTCAGGGCAGTGTGCTTTGGTCTCCCCCCTCTAGTTTATTGCCATGATCACCTTGTGAGAATGACTGGCCCAAAGTCACCAGTGAGCTACACGGCAGAGATGGGATTTGAACCAGGCTCACCTAGATCCTAGCCCAACACCCTAACCACTGTTTCATGCTGGTTGTTAACCAGGCATCAATGAACATACCCACAGAGTCAGTGAGGTGCAGTAGTGTAGCAGTAGAACATAGGAAGATCTGAGACCAAATCCCAACTCTTCCCTGAAACTCACTGGGTGACCTTGGGCCAGTCACTCTCTCTGTCAGTCTAACCTAGGCTGCGATCATACGGAGCGGAAGCTGCGGCAGGCAAACGATTCCCCTGCGGATTAAAGGGATGCAATCAGACAGACACATCTGTCTGGCATCCCGGAGTCATTGGCGGGGCGTCTCGTTGCACCACAGGAGCGGCACAAAAAACCACCAGGAAAAGGTAAGTATTATGCGGAACTGCAGGGCAGGCAGGCAGAAGTCTGGTCGTGCAGACGCGCGTCAGTTCGCGCCGGGGCAAACAGCCTCGCTTCCCGCCCTCAGTTCCTTGGTGGTGTGATCGGAGCCCTAGTTTACAAGACTATTGTAAGAGCAGAACTGGGGTAGGGAGAGCTGTGTTCTCCATCAAAACTCCTTGAAAGAAGGGAGGAATAAAAGGGGACAGACTAGGGTTGCCAAGTGGCACTTACCCTTCCGGCGGGGGACTCCAGTTCGGCTCCCGGTGCGTGCCGCATGCACATCACAGGGAAGTAACGTCATGATGCCGGGCATGCTGGGGGCGGGACCACGACCATACAAGGGAAAACCATAGTTTTCCCTTGTATGGCCGTGGCCCCGCCCCCAGCGTGCCTGGCGTCATAACTTCACTTCCCTGTGACGTGCACGCTGGGACGGGGTTCCCCCGGGGCCCGATTCCCCGGCGTCGGGGAACGGGCCTCTGGGGCGGGGGGATTTCCGCCCCCAGGGGGACTTGGCAGCCCTAGGACAGACAGATCTATTTGCATACTAAATATACTGGCTGCAGTTAATATCTATGGATGCAATGGTTGTCAAGGCCAGGACAGTAACACTCTTGTGATATTTTATTTATTTGACAGTCTGCTAATTGACACCTCCCAAACCTCCTCCCCCACACCCTTTAAAAATGTCTGCCTAAACTGGAAAGGTGGGGGAATACTGGGATTTGGCAATGTGATTTTTAAAATAAAACATCAAGAGAAAGCACAAGGATCACAGCAGAAACTAAAAATATAAACTATATAAAATATAAAATGCTCTGACCCTAAAATAACATGAAATGGCTGAGCATTGCAAGCCTCTCCCTGGGTCTACTCAGAGTGGCAGTGGCTCTCCAGGGTCTCAGTTTTATTTACACGGTGGCTTGAATTAATAATTTTGGTTCTCCTCTTCAGCCCTTTGGAGCCCCACATAAAAAGGAGGGGCGTTACAACAAATATTTATCTGCAAAACTGGAGTTCCTTCAGTTTGTAGAACTGTACATTTTAAATGTGGTTGGCCCCAAACCTTCCTCCCACCCTTAAAAGATGCCTGCCTAAAATGGAAAGGTGGGGGAATAGTGGGATTTGGCAATGCAGCCTCAGAGGGGGAACCTCCACTTCCAATGGAGAGAGACCCAGTGACGGCAGCAGTTGGAGCTGCCACAGCACAGAAGGACGCCCCATGGCCCCCACCTCTGAGGAGGTCAATGGAGGCCGGGAGCGGTGGCTGGGAGGCAGAGAGGAATGCAGTCAAAGGAAGAGCTGGGGAGGCACACAGACTGAACAGACGTCCAAGGAGCCCACCAGCTCCTGGATCGGCGGGTCGGCAAGATGTCTGGGCCCAAAGGAGCCTCCAGCTGGAGGAGAAGTGGGCAAAGAGAAAGCCGAGTGAGCTGGGAAGTTCGGCAGCTCCGTCCTCTACTCCCTGTGCTCAGCAGCAGCCCTGCCCTCTGCTTTCTACAATCAGTGGCAGCTTGAGCTCCGAAGGGTGAGGACAGGCAGGGGAGGGGGGAGGAGCTGTGGCCTGGATTAAAGCCCTGGGTGGGCCTATTCTGGCCCGAGGGCCATAGGTTTGGCACCCCTGCTCTATGGCATTATATACCACTGAAGTCCCTCCCATCCCCAAACCCTGCCATCCTCAGGCTCCACCCCCCCCCAAATCTCCAGGTATTTCCCCAGCCTGGAGCTGGTAACCCTAAGCAGACTATGGGCTCTCAGGGTCTTTCTGGAATCCTGGCCATAAAGAAGGAATCAGCCTGCCACAAATACTGGGCTGAAGACAGCCAGGATCAGTAGCAAGCTATTTTAAAATATAATATATTTCATAAATAGGGTGGATTTCAGGAATGATTTGCTTGCACACTGATCTTTGGTGAGAATTTTGAAATAAACACGTACAGGCTGCCTTTTCCCAAAAATGTTGCCAAGAAATACTGACCCTGAAGTTTGAGGAGGTTAATAATAGACTCAATTGATAATGGAGACAGCCTCCGTCTAATTATTTTCCACCAATGAGGAAAAGGTATCAGCAGACTTGAAGTGATCGTTTCAGGTCCATCAGATAATGTGGATATTTTTACCTTTGCACTCCTTCCCCAATACTGCCAAAAAAAACCCCCTCCAGAACAGAAGTTCTTACTTTAATTAAATAATATCAGAATTTGTTTCAGACAAGTCAAAACAAAATGTGACTGTGCTTCCAAAATGTTATTGTCAACATTTAACGTGCAATCATAAAAGGAACCACAAAGATAATGAAAAAATACCCTTAAAATAACGAACAAGCTAGATTATACCGGCTCATCATTACCCTAATATATCAAACAATATGAGCTTAGCTTAATTATTCCCTCTGAGACTTACGAAAACTAAGCACAACCTTCAATTTACAGCTGCTTGGTGCCGGGGAACCTGAATTATTATTTAAAGCAGGGTGGGGTGGGGTGGGGGGAGGGAAGAGAAGAAGAGAAAAAAGTTTATTTATTGTGACCTACACTCCGTTTTTATTCATCATGGAAAATCTGTATATTCACAAATGAGGGCTATTCATCTGCAGGCTGCGGCATTCTTTAGCTGTCCGGGGTTGTATCAGCTTCACTTCTTCAGCTTTTGTCTTCATCTCGAAGGCTCTTCATCCAAATTGTTCATCATCTTGATGGAGAAGCTTTATCTTGTTCGGGTGCAGCTGCATTCTGCTTTTCCAAAGTGCTGAGAGATAGGAGAGAGAGAGAGAGAGAGAGAGAGAGAGAGAGAGAGAGAGAGAGAGAGAGAGAGAGAGAGAGAGAGAGAGAGAGAGCAGGGGGGGGGGGGGGGGGGGGGGAAAAGAGAGAGAGCAGCATGGAGGGGGGGGGGGATGGAATGGCCAGTACTCATACGAGGATAATTTGTAGTTTCTCAATAATAATAAAAAAAGGAGGACAAGCTAATTACTGGCTTAACTAGGGCAGCCTGTGGATCCTCCATGTCAAAAGGACTAGAGTAATTATTTGCTATCAAAGCACATTCACATTGTGGCATGAAAGGAAAGGGCCTTGTGCAAATGGATCTCGCTAATAAACAGGGCTGAGAGGAGCATTATGTGTCTCCCTAGATGCAAGCGCATTAACAAAGTGACATGGAGCATAACTCTGAGCCTGGCGAGAAGATGGTGGTGGGGGGGGATGATAATTACCCCCATCTCCTCCTCACCCCTTCTCAGTCTTGCTTCCTCTCTTTTTTCTTCTTTTGTACAGGGCTAGCAATCCAAACGCGACCCATTTGAAGGCCCAAGGCAGGCTATTAGTGACCTCTGTTCCATTGACAAGGTGGCTACATTCTTAAAAGCCCCATCTCTTGATGTCAGGCAGGTCACATGAGCCAGGCAGAGTAGCTTTAAATGGTCCAGGAAACACTTCAACCTTAAAGACACCTGGAAGGTCATGACCAGTTTAATGTAGATGAATCTACCCGAAAGAGGGCTCTTTTGAAACCACGCACAAAAGTTCGTGGCGATTTGTTGTTGTTGCTCCTGTAGTTATTGTTCACCCTTGTGAAGTTTTTTTTTTAAAAAAAAATTCTAAACAGTCTTACATTTTTACAGACCCAAAGAAGATAAAGATTGGATCGTGGAGGCTATAATTGAAATGGAAATGGAAAGTGAATTGAAATACGAAAGGAACATAATGTTGTGTGTGATTTTCATTTAAGAAAGAAAATCAGTCAGGGTGACTGCTTGACGGTACAGAAGCTGAACGTTTGGGATTGATCTTGACCGTTCAGGGTTTGTACTGTTCTTTGCACAACCTCAGGACCTTCTCTCCTTCCTGTGCTTCAAACTAGTGAGCAGACAGTGCTTGGGAGGGTCCCATATCTCAGTGACATAAAACAAGTTTTACCTGCAGACAACCCCAGGTTCAATCCCTGGCATCTCCACTAAGGATGCAAACTCTGGCTTGGGAAATTCCTAGGTGGGTGGGTTGCCTGTGGAATGTGACATTTGGGGGGGGGGGTGGAGCTCAGTGAGGATGTGATGCCAGAGAATCTGCCTGCTGGCGCTGCCATTTTCTCCAGGGCACCTGATCTCAGTCATCTGGAGATCAGCTGTAACTTTAAGGTTGGTTGCCCTGTCTCCAGTTGAAGGATCTCAGTAGCAGATAATAAGAATGCTTTATTTCTGGAGAGCCACTTCTGGGCAGAGTGAGCAGTGCTGATCTAGAGGGGTCTATGCTCTGACTCAGCTTAAGGCAGCTTCCAATTATTTCTATGCTTTTGAACTGTAGGCACAAGGCACATTGGCCTGCTGCCCTCACTAAGCCTCTGAGCAGGCTGGGATCTGCCGTTTCACACACTGTCTTGAACACACACTTAATTATTCTAAACTGGAAATCACTGCATCACATAGTTCCAGAAACGGTTGACGTATTAGACAAACTTTGATGCCGACTTTATTTTTGTATGCTCATCGAGCCCAGCACAATTTATTTACTTTATTAAGGCAGGTAGCAAGAGATTTAAACACAAACATTAAACAGTTTTATAATACCTCTGTTTTACTCAGCTACCAGTGTTGCACTATTAGGTGCAGAAGCAAAGCTGCAAGGCAACAAAAGGTTTTCTGCTCCAGTCCCTGCTGAAAAGGACTGATCTTACCAGCACCCAAAGATCAACCCACATAATTGACACTACAGTGCGATATGTACAGGCAGCTGATATCCTGCAACAGTGGGGTCTACACAGTAAACAATTTCAAGTTCTGAAGCAAATGATTTGTGTAAGGAACCCAAAGAGTCAGCCAGCCTTCTCTTGAAGAAAACTTCTTTCCAATTAAGAACATAAGAACATAAGAGAAGCCAATGTTGGATCAGGCAAATGGCCCATCTAGTCCAACACTCTGTCACACAGTGGCCAAAAATACCAGGTGCCATCAGGAGGTCCAGCAGTGGGGCCAGGACACTAGAAGTCCTCCCACTGTTGCCCCCCCAGGCACCAAGGATGCAGTACTTCACTTGCCCCAGCCTCAGCAGGTTTCTCAGTAGGGTCGCCAATCTCTAGGTGGTGGCTGGAGGTCTCCAGGGACTTGTTACAGTCATGAGGTACGGAGAGCCAAGCAACCACATATACCAGGGCTGAAAATATGCTTGTCACCCCTTGTGACAAAATCAGGAGGCTAATGTGTAGTATGGTCTCCCAGTATGCACAACAAGGCTTAATGAGTGAAAGGGATTTTAAGCCACTCTGTGACTCCTCCGGGTAGTGAAGGGTGGGGTATAAATCCAATCTTCTCCTCCTTCTTCTCCTCCTCCTCCTCCTCCATAGAGGATTTTGGTGACAATTTAGGGTGGCCTGAAGAAAACCTGCAAAGCTTCAGCACAGGGAAAGGCTTCTATGGGTGCATTTTTACCCGAACTCTGGCTTGGGTGGATTAGACCTCAGTAATGACATTGCAGAGTCTTTCCAACTGAAAAATGGTTATTACGCCAGAAGTTCATTCTAGTCACAATCCTGGTAGACCCCGTTACCCTAAGGAAGGCAAAAGAATTCAAAATGCAGTCATACACATTCCAAATAAATAAACAATTGGAATCTAGGGGGTACAGCCACAAGGCAATGGCAGCTATGCGGTTGCAAATAATGAGGAAGAAGAAGAAGAAGAAGAAGAAGAAGAAGAAGAAGAAGAAGAAGA
>NW_015162503.1:407040-436959 GCF_001447785.1 Gekko japonicus
ATTGGATTTATACCCCGCCCTTCACTTGAAGTCTCAGAGCTGCTTACAAACTCCTTTCCCTTCCCCTCCCCACAACAGACACCCTGTGAGGTGGGTGGGGCTGAGAGAACTCTGACACAAACTGCTCTTTCAGGAACAGCTGTGCCAGAGCTTGTGACTGACCCAAGGTCACATCAACAGGTGCAAGTGGAGGAGTGGGGAATCAAACCCGGTTCTCCCAGATTAGAGTCCGCACACTTAACCACTACACCAAACTAGCTCTACACTACACCAAAGAGAAGAAAGGCAGGTTCCAGAGTAGGGTTTCCACCTGCGGCTTGGAATTTTGAGAAGGTGCTTGGAGATGGCAGAACTTGGGAGGGGAGGCAGCTCAGCAGGGATGTGATGCCAGGGAGGCTGTTCTCTGAAGCTGCCATTTTCTGTACGGCGAACTAATCTCTGTAGTTTGGAGATCAGTTGTAATCCTGAGACAACTTCCCCAACTTTTACTATGATTGTGTGGATGTCATTGTGGATGTTGGTCAATACCAGCTTCACATTTTCAATGTTGCTCTGGACATAAGTCACTATGCTGTAGGTATGATGATATGTGATGCCAGTAACATTGTATCCCGTATCTATGTTATAGTGACTTATGCCTGAGGCAACATTGAAAATGTGAAGCTGGTATTGACCAAAGTCCACAATGACATCCACACAATCATAGTTAAAGTTGGGGAAGTACATGCTGTCAATGTTTACAAACCTTCTGCAGTTTCATGGCCAACACATGTCCTATCAGCCTACCCTCATCCTTCCGTATACACTAGTGACTTTAACAGCCATTATGGAAACTGGAGACACATGATTAATGATAAGAATGGTGAGGCACTTGTTGACTGGGTTTAAGAACATGGCTTGCATCTCGTTTTGACGCTAAAGACAGAGGTACCTTCAGATCAGCAGCATGGAAAAGAGAGTCCAACCCTGATTTAGCATTTGTTTCATCTGACTGGAGAAGTCAGTCCTTGCCTATATCCAGACATGTTCTTGAGGCTTTCCCACCGTCAGCACTGACCTGTAATCCTCGAGCTAGGGATCCAAATATCAGTTTCAGATCTTTTCCAAGGCCACGTTGGAACTTTAAGAGGGCGAATTGGAAAGATTTCAGTGAAGATCTGGATAGGTGTTTTTGATGGGTTCCCTCCAATACATAATAACTACTGCCAATTCATTGGAGCTGCTATATCTATGGCAAAAAGGCACATTCCTGGAGGATATCGTAAATAATATATTCCATGCTGGAGCAACCAGAGTGAGAGGCTGTATCAAAATTTCCTTGACAGCAAAGACCCAGAAGTAGCGGATTAACTACTCCATGAACTCGACGATGTGCACAGACAAATATGGACTGAAGCAACTGCAAATCTGGATTTCAGATATTCCACTAGGAAAGCAAGGAGCCTGTTGAAAAAACTAGGTGCAAGTGCACCTGTGCTGTGAGGCAATCTGGAAGTAACATCAAACCAGGTAGCTGTCCGACTGGTATCCCTATCCAGAATTCCAAAGGATCGAGATTTTACAATCAGGATTTAAAAAGAACTCCAGAGTTTGAAATACACCTACCCTGAAGACTGCAAGCTGTCAGGGAATTTCAGTGCTGATGTTATTTTCAAGGCACTGAAGGACATCAAGAGCAGAAAGGCACCAGTCTTTGGCCCCGGTCACACGGGAGGATTCAGTGCTTTTTTGTAACACACACAAAAAGTGCTAGTACTCATAGGTCCCGTTCACACGGGAGGATTTGATCTGTAAAAGGGACAGATCGGGGGCGCATCGAGCGGGCGCGATCATACCGCAACATCTGGGAAGTGGAGCATACCCATCCCCGATCTGTCCCTTCCGGGCGAAACCGCACATCATAAAGGTAGCACCAAAATAGTACTACCTACTGGTTGACGCGCAGCACGGGCGGGCGTCTGATCGCCGACACGCCTGTCTCCCCGCAGCATCCAAAGCTCTGTTGAACTGCACATGTGCGCGTATGCGCAATAGGCTCGCCTCCTCTCCTGTCTGTGGCTTCCTCCCAGCATCTGATCATGCCGGGGAGCAACTGCGTGGCAGCTCGGGGGATCTGTCTGATCCCGCAGCTACGCTTCTCTTTTGTTGCGGCTCTAAAAAGCCGCACTTCAGCTGTGCATTTCCCCCCTGGTGTGATGGGGACCTTTGACTGCATCCATAATGAGTTCCTGATGAACAGTGGCATGTTCACTAAGAAGTGGTTTGCAAAGTTTCTCACTGACATCATGAGAACAGGAGGACTCCCAGGAGAATTCAAGAAAGCAAAGACAGTTGCTGTTCTGAAACCTGGAAAACCAAAACATCTGAAGGAAAGTTACAGAACTATTTCCCTTCTGAGCTCCTGTTATAAACTCCTTGAGAGGCTAATCCTGAACAGAATCAGTGACGGAATTAACAAACATGTCCCTATAGAGTAAAGTAGGATTTAGACCCCATTGTAGTTGTGACAGCCAGGTTCTCAGTTTAACAACTTTCATTGAAGTGTCTTAAAACATCAGCAGTTTTTGTCAGTCTGACTGCTGCTTATCACACAGTCTGGAGGGATGGTCTGCTGTACAAGTTTTTACAAATTTCCCCCTGCAGAACATTATTTTGACTCCTAAATAACATGCTGAGCAATAGAACTTTCTGAGTAATAATGGGTCAGTCAATCAGCAAGCAGAAGAAACGAAATAATGGTCCCTGCTCCAGTTTTTTTCAATCTATATATCTCTAATGTTCCTGAGATGATATCCAAGAAGTTTGCTTATGCTGATGACATGGCAATTGCAGTAAAGCACAAACCAATTTAAAGGACTGAGGAAATACTGACTATGGACCTAGAAATTTTGACTGACTACTACCATAAATGGTGGTTTATCCCAAGTCCTCCAAAAACAGAATGCTCCTGTTTCCATCTCAATAACAACCTTACCAACCATGAACTGAATGCCTACCTTAATGGCACCCAACTTGAACACAACCATACACCTAAGTACCTTTGCATTGCCTTGGACAGGACCTTGAGCTATAAACACCATCTTACCAATGCAGCAGTGAAGATACATACGTGAAACAACATTCTGCAAAAAGTATGCAGTACAACTTGTGGTGTGTCTACTATAACACTTAGATGCTCAGATTTGGGGTTGGTGTATAGTACTGCAGAATATGGTGCTTCAGTATGGCTCAACAGCCCCCATGTCCACAAACCTGATGTCCAACTCAACACAACAATGAGAACCAGCAGCAGATGTATTAAACCCACTCCAACCTATTGGCTACCATTGTTGTGCCACATCACTCCCCTATATCTCCAAAGACAAGATGCTCTTCTTTGTGAATACAGAAAGATCACTGAAAACAAAGAGTTGCCCATCTACAAAGACATGGCTGACACAGGCCTATCCAGACTAAGATCCCAGCACCCAGCAGTAAGATTTGCACAAATCCTGCAATCAAAAAATCATTCAAGGGAATGAATGGTTGCGAGCATGGATACAATCAGTTCCACCTGATATCCATAATCTGATAAACACCAACAAAAGGCCCCCAGGATTTTACTTGCCACATAAAGTATGGAAGATGGCTAACAGAATACGAACAGGCTTTGACAGTTATACAGACCTGTGGTTTAAATGGGGCGAAATACCAGGACCTGAATGCGATTGTAGTGCAGCCCGCCAAACTGTTTTCCATCTGTCACAGGAACATGAGCATCGTGCTTTCCAGGGAGATGTGATGGAGCTATTTGAACTCTCTCTAGTTGCGATTGAGTAGATTTAGGGGGATTGCCCAATTGGTCTGCATACCCATTGTATCAACTTGGTCTCTCTCTCACACACACACACACACACACACATCCTGTGTTTAACTCTGCCGTATGATAGATAAATAAATAAATCTGGGATTTGGCAACCCTATTTCAGATCCCCCCCCCCCTTCCCTGAGCCTTGCTTAAAATGGTAAACTGAAGAAAATGGACAAACACTGAAGGAAAGAAAAAGAGATCTGGGGGAAAAGAAAAGAACAAGGACCTTTCCAGCCAGCACTCTTGTAAAATAACTCTTACTAGTAAACTGAAAATAGTGATTACTCTTGTTGTTTATGCTGACATTAAGAAAGTCGTTAACCATCTTCCCACTGGATTATGTTGCTGTAACCAGTGTGGCAGTGAAAGGTGGTAGCATTATTTTTTTTTAACGATTCAACATTACATCGAAATGTCACAAGAGTGGTGACATTAAAGACCCAATACATGGGGCAAGGTTTCTCTCTTAATGTATGCTGCCTGGCATGCTGATCCTACAGAATCGCAAGCTTGCTCTAAGCGAATGGCTTGTGCCACAGCAGCCCCGTTTATTTGTTGAGATTTTTAAACCTTCATACTTGGGCTGGTAGCAACAGGTGAAAATGACTACGACAGCTCTTGCATTCCATTCCTGGGGAGCTCAGATCCACTTACACAGGGCATCTGGGTGTTCTCTAGACCAGGCTCTGATCACGCCGGGACCAGCCTAAAATGCAGCAACATTATTCGGATTTAGATATGTTTATGGAGGACAGGCTATTAGTAATGTTGGCTGTCTGGCAACAACAGGGGGGATGCTTTGTCCTATCCTGAGAGCCAGTTTGGTGTAGTGGTTAAGTGCGCGGACTCTAATCTGGGAGAACCGGGTTTGATTCCCCACTCCTCCACTTGTACCTGCTGATGTGACCTTGGATCAGTCACAAGCTCTGGCACAGCTGTCCTTGAAAAAGAGAAGTTTGTGTCAGAGTTCTCTCAGCCCCACCCACCTCACAGGGTGTCTGTTGTGGGGAGGGGGAGGGAAAGGAGTTTGTAAGCCGCTCTGAAACTCCAAGTGAAGGGTGGGGTATACATCCAATCTCTTCTTCTCTCTTCTTCCTGCTTGTAAGCCTTCTAGAGGCTTTTGGTTGGCCACTGTGGGAAACAGGGAGCTGCACAAGATGGACCATTTGTCTGATCAAGCAGGGATGTCCTTTTGTGGCCTCAAGGCAATTTGCAGTTTCCAGAATGTTCTGCTCTATGTCAGACATTAAATAAGGCCTTCTTCTACACGGTACAAATATCAAGCAGACACTGATTGAGGTTTTGCCATGTATCCATTGGGGGTGGGAGATTTCCCACCCGCAGTGGGCCTTGCTCACTAGCACTCCAGTGGCGGGTGGGAGAAAGTCAAAAGATCTCCATCAGCAATGGAAGTGATGTCAGGCCTACTGAGGACTCACCAGAATGTGGTAAAAGCATAGTTTTCATGATTCCTATTTAGGACGGATATCACTTGTCAGTCTGCCTCTTCCTTGTGCTACTGTTCTTCAAGCTGAGTGGCTGCAGTGCTGTCTACATTACTTTTTGGAATATTTCTTATCGATTCTCCCATGGACTTTAAAATGGGTGCCTTTCATTGCCTCAAAAAGGGGCACCTTTACAGTCTGACATCTGGCAGCATGTGTGTCCTAGGGGAGTCATACAATCCCCAAGAGATTTGCCCAGTTTGGGTGGAAAACCATGAAGCTACAGACCCAAGAAAAGGTGGTGTGTGTCTTCCATTGAAACCCATAGGAAACAGCAAGACAGGATTATGAAAATGGAGAAATAATAATGAAAGAAACAATCACAAAACCAAATTGTATGAAACAACTTAATAACAAAACAGTCTCTTTTGGAATTAATAGCAAACAAACAAATCAAACTCCCTATGCACTTAGTTCCTTGAGATGCGGTATGTTTCCTACATCATGCGCAATTTCCTGCTCACATAATGCATATTTATAATCTTGGCTTACATTCTTCATACATTCTTCAATACTTTTCTAATTTTAAGCAGGTTATATTTTTCCTGATTTCTGTGCTGCAGTCTATTGTGTTGCCTGATCTGTGAAGGTCTGCTATCAATTATGGGTAGTATTGCCTGGAAGCAGGTGATTTGTGAACAGATCTGACTGCCATATACCTTAGATGAACAGAGCATCTTCTATGAGAATAATTAATTGACCAATCAGGTTCTGTCTCTGGGTGCGTTATGGTCATAGGGATACCCAGTGAGGCCAGGGATGGCTTTGGGAGGGGTGGAGACCAGCATATGAACACACACATTTGGGGGGGGGGACAGAGAGAGATTTTAAAAGCAGACAGATCCCCCTAGGGTTCCCATTCCCCAGGTAGAGGCGGGGGAATCCCCACTTTTGCAAGTTCCTGCCTGCCACCAGCCAGCTGGCTGGCAGGAAAAAATTCCCCCAAACATGATGCCGTGCGCAATGCACTGATGTCACCCAGAAGTGATGTCAGTGTGTCGGTGATGTTGGGGGGGGCTGACACTCTACTTTTTGGGCAAAGCTCTATGGTCTGAGGCCATTTTTACCATAGAGTTTGCCCCAAAAACAGTGTCACCACCAACGTGGCTGACACCTTGACATCACTTCTGGGTGACATCAGCATGTTGCATGATGTCCCCACCCACCCCTGGAATGCCCCCCAAATCCCCCCAGCACGATAAGGGGACCTGGCAACCCTAGATTCTCCCCCGACTGGTGCTAAGATCAAAACCAGCCAAACTGCCTCTACCGAGTCAGCACACAAACACATTCAGTGACTGGCACCCCATCACAGATCTGGTTGATGTGTGCACATAGCAAATCTACCCGACATACTTGCAGAGTATAAGCCTATCCCCATCACTAAAGAAACAATGTGCACTCTTTAAGACTGGCAAAAGTTAGATCATATTTACCAGTTGACTGCAGAGGTATGCTGAATGGTAGAGTAGGCTTAGATGCAGGGGTGGACTAATCATTTTGGCCACCAGGATTTCTCTCAGTGGGGTGGTCACGGCTCAGGTGGGGTGTCAGCTGACGCTGCCACCACTCTGGATTTAGGATCCCTTGAGAAGACCTTCAGATCTCCCTTTTGGCCGAATAATAGGCATGAGTGTAATGTATTCAATAAGCTGCCATTGAATGCATAATATGTGATGAAAACATCTAATTGAAATGTCATGTTAAGCCTCTGGTGGCACAGCCCAGATCATGACAGAGGTGATGGCCTCCCCTCAACATGGGCAGGCCATCCCAATGGTGAGAAGGGCTTGTGTGGGAAAGGAACACCCAGCCTCATCACATGCGAAGGTGCCCTGTACACACCTCCTCATGTCCGCATGGCTGGGGAGTAAGGTTGCCAAGTCCGAAGCGGGGACTCCAGCGCTGCTCTGGGAGTGCGTGCGCAGCAACCACGTCACCCGGAAGTGACACGACCACGCCGGGCACACTGGGGGCGGGGCCACGACCATCCGAGGGAAAATCATAGAGTTTTCCCCAGCCTCATCACATGCGAAGGTGCCCTGTACACACCTCCTCATGTCCGCATGGCTGTGGAGTAAGGTTGCCAAGTCCGAAGCGGCGCTGGAGTGGGGGACTCCAGCGCTGCTCTGGGAGTGCGTGCGCAGCAACCACGTCACCCGGAAGTGACACGACCACGCCGGGCACACTGGGGGCGGGGCCACGACCATCCGAGGGAAAATCATAGAGTTTTCCCTCGGGTTTCCCCACCCCTCGGGGGGACTTGGCAAGCCTAGTGGGGAGGTAAAGACTGGCCTGCCTGGAGCCTGTGGGTCTCAGGGGAGGTGGTGCCTGGCTGTTTGGAGGGCTGTGCTGCTCAGGGGAGGCAGCGCCCATCACATTTGAGGCCCACACAGCATGGGGTAAGCAACACCTGAGGCCTACACAGGGGTGGTTCTCAGCCCATCCAAGCCCCATGAAGGACTTGGAAAGAGAAGGCCATCTCAGCAAGCAGGCTGCCTCTCTCTCCCTTCTTTATTTGGGGGTGAGACCGTGAGGCCAAGGCAGGCCAGGAGGTAAGGCCCTTTTCCTGTGGTGTTATCTCATCCCAGGCCAACCCTGCTTAGATGGAAAGATCTGACCTGTGTGCTTAAACCCCTGACCTCATGTACTGAATCCCCCATCTTTGGCTCTGCCCTGCGGCAGTCTGGCATGGCGCTCGGGCACAGCTGGCGGGGAGGGGAAGGATATGAGCGCCTGCTGCAGGCCAGAGCACTCACCCAGACCCTCTTTCTAGAGCTCGTTGCATTTATTTCTGCAACGGGCTTCATTACTAGTAATGCCATAGAGTCCACCATCCAAAGCTGCCATTTTCTTCAGGGGAACTGACCTCTGTGGTGTGGAGGTTAGTTGTAATCCCAGGAGAACTCCAGGTCCCACCTGGAGATTGGCAACACTCTCAGAGGGGATCTGGGCCTCCAACTATAGGAGGGGATCCAGCAGTACCTCCAATCTTGGAAGCTGTTCCTTCAGGGGAAGTGCAACCCCACCCCCCAGTCCAGGCTGACTTCAGTCCTCAAACAGCTTTATCATTGACAAAAAAAGCCTCAGGAGACAGCAGCAGGTTATATATGCTGTTTGGAGGAATATAAAAGAAGAGAACTGGCTTTTATTTGCCTAGAAACTGAGAAAAGTCACCAAAAAGGCTGGATGAGCCAAGAGGGAAAGGTCAAAGGAGAAGCCAAAAGCTGGGCTTATCCGCTTCATCTGTCCAATCTTAACCCTGGGCCCAGCGCCACGGTCTTTAATGGTTAGTTGTGGGGAAAGCAGTTTTCTAAATGTTTGCTGAGGTTCCAGTAACATCCTGTGCGGAGCAACCTTAAACCCTAGGTAGTATTTCAGAGGAAATGGCAGCACAGACTGAAAATTAACCACAGCAGACCCTAGCCCCGAATAAGTTCCAATGGCTGTTTCTGAAATCAATGAAGCACTGCCTCCCCCCCCCCCCCCCCCCCCCGTTCCTTTATTTGGACAC
Source organism: Gekko japonicus (assembly GCF_001447785.1). Lineage (NCBI taxonomy): Eukaryota > Metazoa > Chordata > Lepidosauria > Squamata > Gekkonidae > Gekko > Gekko japonicus. The sequence continues at coordinate 415,910 of NW_015162503.1, forward strand.
TTGCCTGAACTTTTTAATAGGTGCAGTGGGCCAAAATGAGAGAGGGACAGAGAGGAAAGGGGAGAGAAAAAAGCAGAAAAATAAAAGGAGAAAGGCTGCAACAGTTTATTTAAGCTGGTGATTTTCAGGCTTCCTGCTTGCAAGGAATCCCTTCTACATTGCCATGTTACTAATGTGTATTGCAGAGGATTCCAAGGAGTATTCTAGAGTGAACACAGAGGCTTAGTGGTTAGTAGATGAGGCCTGCACCATTTCAACCTGCAGGTGTGGCTTCTCCACATCCAGTTTACCTTCACAACAACCACCTTGTGAGGTAGAGCTGGTTGACAGATAGTGACTGGCACAAGGACACTGAGTAAGCATTATGGCTGAGGCTTTGAACCCAGGCTTTCCAAGTAGGGCTGTCCACCACTAGGTGGGCCCTGGAGTTCTCCCAGAATTATGACTGATCTTCAGACTACAGAGATCAGTTTCCCTAGGAAAATGAGGCAGTTCATGCAGGGTATTGGTCAGGCCTGGTGAGCCTCACCACAGCCCTTTGCGAACTGAACATGTCCTCTTAAACTTACCGAGTGCTCTGCTGATGTGGCTGCACATTTTTGGGAGAAAAGGAGCAATGTTTGGAAAGCTGTCTTGGCCACCATTACCGATTAGTTTATCGAAGAACCACGATAATGCTTCCCTTGAACACAGTTTGAACACCCTTCACTTACGCCATTGAAAAAGTCTCCTGAAAATCATACTAACAAAATGGCTGAGTCAAAAATTGCAGTCGTAGCGGCGTTCATTTCTCCCTTCCCCCTCTTTTTTTTCCTGAGGTAACTTAACTTTGTAACATTCTCTCTAGATGGCTGTAGCTCTCTAATGGGAAGTTGTGTAAGCGACTGAGGCCAAACGGAGGCATTAATTACAATGAAAAATCAGTTTAGGGCAGGCCACAACTAAATTGGAAGCCAGGTCCTCTAGGTAAAACAAAGAGCCCGAACAGAAGCTTTAGATTTGATTACAGGGCAATATAAGAAAAATGTGCTGTATGTTGCCTATTATTAAAGTCGCTTTTGGGCCTGTGTGTTTGCCTGCCTAAGGGATTTTAATAAATATTAGTAATAGCCAGCTGGCTTGCTAGGGCCTTTTTGGAGCTTTTCTTATGTGTGGGAAGGGGGAAGGGGTGTGTGCCAGGCAAGTTCTGCACCACAAATTTAAGACACTACAGACGTGCAATTTGGAAGAACGTTTGATTATAGTAAAGTTCACCAAGGGCACTTCTTTAAAACGACCCCCTCGTCCTTTGCTGGAGGCCATTTTTCAGTTTCAGAAGAAGGGGGGGGGAATCCCCCGCAGCTGTTCTGTTTGTTTTTTATTATTCCTGCCAATGCTAGAAATACAAAACAACGTATATAAACACTACTGGAGAGCATGTTAAATGTGACTAGTCTGTATAATTTTGTTAAAAGTAGGAATCAACACATTTTGCCCTTCAGAGAATTTGTTAACCAAAACATTCCTGCCCATCATTCCTGGTATTTTTTCATTCCAATAAGACATGGGAGAAAACTCATTTTAAGGGTACGCCATGGCGGTAGACTTACCAAATGCTTGCTAATGGTGAGCAAACTCCTGGTAATTGTCGCCAATGTTCATCTGGTTGACAGGCAGAAGCAAGCTGGCAAAATGGGGGAGCAGTGATCTTCGCCACAGTGCAATAATGTCACTTCCAGCATGACCCAGAAGCACCAGCATTGCAGCTGGGCCACACTACAGCATTCATCTGGATGCGGGCTAGGGCATCACTCCAGTGTGATGCTAGTGCTTCCAGGTTGCATCAGACGTGATGTCATCATTCAGTGACAAAGATTGCCACCCTGTACAATAAGTACCTGCCTTCCTCAGTCTCCCCTCATCACCTGGCAATCCTATGCGGTGGTGATGGCAAAGAAACAACATTTCACTGCCATTGTTTCTGCACAGTGTAGGCCAGTGGAGCTGTTCCGGGTGGTCAGAGGCCTGTTGGGATCTGGCCTGCAGGAGGAGGTGGACTGTTAGGTGGCACACTGTGACCATTTTGCTCAGCACTTTGCAGATAAAATCTCTTGCATCCATTCTGACTTGGACTCTATGTCAGCAGTGACAGGGTCAGATGGTGCCAGAATGCTAACTTGTCCAGCTGGTTGAGATACTTTTCAGGTTTGTCAGTCTGAGGATGTGGATAGGATCCTTGGAAGCTAGAGACTTATCAGTGGCTTGTATGACCTTTGCCCTTCCTGGCTACTTAAATTTCCGGGGGGGGGTGTGTGGCTGAATAGATCCAAGAGGTAGTTAATGCTTCTTTGAGCGAGCGGGTAGTCTGGACCAAAGAGATCTCGATAAATATAAACAGTCTCAAATGTTCCATTCTTGAGTAAGGTGATTCAACAGGTGGTGGCTGAACAACTTCAAGCTTTCCTCGGTGAGAATTGTTTAGATTACTTCCAATCTGTTTTTAGGTGGGTTTATGGGACAGAAACAGCCTTAGTCGCCCTGTTGGATGACCTATGTAGGGATGCCAGACCCCCTGGTGCAGGTGGGGGTCCCTTGGTTTTGGGAATTCCTCTCCACCCCCCAATCCCCCCCAAAAAAACAGGCAAGAATCTGGAAATAAACATGACATGCCTACTTGACCCAGAAGTGACGTAGGCATGTTGGTGATGTCGGGGAGGGGCAATACTCTGGTTTGTGTGGGCAAAGCTCTATGGTAGAAAATAACTCTATCATAGAGTTTTGCCCAAAAGCCACAGCATCCCCCCTGATATCCCCGATGTGCCTATGTCACTTCCAGGTCACATAGGCACATCATGTTTATTTTTGTCATTCCTCCCCGCTCCAGGTAAGTTCACCCCCAACCCCCACCAGCAGGTCCAAGTGACCTGGCCAGGAGGTGAACAGAGAGAGTGCAACTGTTGATTCTCCTGGACTTTTCAGTGGCTTTTTACACTATAAATTATGGTATCCTTCTGGACTCCCTTTGGCTGGGATTGGAGGGCACCATTTTGTGGTGGTTCTAGTCCTACCTGGAGGGTAGGTGATGCTGGGGGACTGTTGCTCAGTCCCTCGGCCTGTGGCTTATGGGATCCTGCAAGGTTCCATTTTATTCCCTATGCTCTTTAACATCTACATGCAACCGCTGGGTGAAGTCATCTGGAGATTTGGCCTGGGTTATCACCAGACAACATTCAGCTCTATCTTGTGCATCCAGATGTGGAAACCCTGAACTGGTGCCAGGAGGCAGTTTTATAGTCAATGCAGACTAATAAACAAGATAGAAGTGCTACTGGTGAGCAAGAGGTCTGGCCTGGGATTTGTCTCCAATTCTGGATGGAGTTGCAGTCCTCTTGAAGGAACAAGTCCATAGTGTGGGGGTTCTCTTAGACACGAGCCTATTGCTGGATTAACAGGTGGCAGCTGTGACCACAAGTACCTTTTACCAGCTTTGACTGGTTAGCCAACTGCGGTCTCTCCTGGACAGAAAAGATCTGGCCACTGTGATGCATGCCCTGGTTATATCTAGATTAGATTACTACAATACACTCTGTGTGGAGCTGCTCTTAAAAGTGTGTCTGGAAGCTACAATTGGTACAGAATGCTGCAGCCAGGATATTGACTGGAGTGGACTGTAGGGACCATAACACTCCAGTCTTGATCCACCAAGTGCATGATCAGACAGCAACATCTGTCTGTCATGCCTGAGTCATCTGAGTTCCATTCCCCCCTCCCCTTGCCTCGTGTTTTTTTGATACCTGATAAAGTCTGGTCCTGTTGGTCTGAGCCGCTTCAAAAATGGATTACCTCTCATCTAGTCACTCTGTTGCACAGCCAAGCAGTCAGGCAGGTCTCACTGAGATCTTGCTTTCCGGCCGCCATTCCCCCCCAACCAGTTAGCGAGGATCACGTGACTGTATATATGCACCTCTCTCCCCTGGGGGGGGCTGCTCAAAACCTTGTTTTCTTTTGAAAAACTCTCAAAGGAAGACACCCCCTTTTTCTGCAGCTTTTCAATATCCTTTGGGGAAAGGGTAAATGGAAAAGATTAGAGGGAGGATGGCAGTGGACTCCAATTCCCAGCAGTCTCTTCACCACTTGTGCGAATGCTCTGTGGACTTAATTTTAAAAGAAAATGGCCAACAGCCCCATGCATATCCCCATATCCCAGCATGCTGAGTGCTTCTGGGCATACTCCTAAGGGCAAACTTCTAAAAAAATGGTTGATGGGCTGACTCCCTGCTTTGTGCCGTCTGGTCATGCAAGGAGGGGTAAAACGGCATTGAAGCGTGCTAAAATGGGTGAGTCTGGCCAGGATTCTCTGCCACAAAATAACCTGGCTTAATTTGAGGCGGGGCAACAGTGGATTAAATTGCCCGTGTGAAAGCAGCCCTAGAGTGGCTTCCAATTTGTTTCCAGACATAATTCAAGGTGCTGGTCTTGACATTCAAAGCCCTACATGGTCTCAGACCAACATACCTGAAGGATCACCTAATCCCTTATGAACCTACCTGACCATTATGGTCATCTTTGGAGGTCTTTCTTGGGATGCTGATATTAGATGGGTGGCAACTCGGGAGAGTCCCTTCTCAGTCATGGCAACAAAACTGTTGCACTCTCTCCCCAAGGAGATCCGTCTGTCCTCTTCTGTTGTCATTTTCCACCAACAGGTGAAGACTTTTTTGTTTGGTTTGGTGATCCCTCAGCAATCCCTCCTCCTGACCAGTGTTCCCTCTAAGCTGAGTTAGTGTGAGCTAGCTCACAGTTTTTTAGCCTCCGGCTCACATATTTTTGTCTTAGCTCAGGAAGGATGGCTCCAGAGCAAACTAATTTGTGCAGTAGCCAAATGACTTGCTCACAGCTTTAATGCCAGGAGCTCATAAAGTAGAATTGTTGCTCACAAGACTCCACAGCTTAGAGGGAACATTGCTCCTGACCCATGTTTTAATTGTTGCTTTTATGTTTTTGTATATATTTTAGCTCTGTTTTTAATTGTCTTCATGATGTGCATATGTTTGGTTGGTCAGAATGGTTTTAAAAGGTAATTTTTATTATGTATGTTCCATTTTGTAAGCTGCCTTGGTGGCCCTTGAGATGGCAGAAAGACGGGATACAGATTTCGTAAAATAAATAAAAAATAAATATTGGTTGATTCAAATCAACTCAGAGAGTTAGGGAGACCAGGTCTCCCACTATAGCAATTAGCAAAAACCCTCGCACTCCACAATACCTCTGGCTGCCTGGTGCTGCCTGGCATAGGGTTGCTAGCCCCCCCCCCCCCCCCCCCCCCCTCTCTCTGGGAGAAAAATATTTTTTTGAAAAATTTTTTGTCAGCCAACTGCTTGTCATCACTTCTGAGAGAATCTGGAAGTGACATCACACCTTTCTAGGAATTGGCCAAAACTCTATATTTAAACCATAGACCTTTTAGTGACTCCTAGAAAGGACTGACATCACTTCCAGGTTTTCCATCTCCCCAAGTTCCACCCCCTGAAAAGCTCCTAGGGTTTGCTGACAAAAGGTCAGCAACTCTAAATGGAGGCAAAGAAGCAGCCAGATCTGGCATCAGATCCACCTACTTTGTAAGGAGTGGGTTATGAGACCAATATCGGCTGGTTTCCGATTTGCCCTATTTGGGCAAATTAATTGAGAGGGAGTGGCGATAAGTTGTAGAGCTTTCTGGATGACGCTTCCGTATTAGATCCCTTCCAGTCCGGCTTTCACCCGGGACACGGGATGGAGACAGCGCTGGTCGCCCTTACTGATGACCTCTGGAGGCATCTGGATCGGGGCGGTTCGGCAGTGTTAGATCTGTCAGCCGCATTTGATACGGTCGACCATCAGCTACTAGCCCACTGCCTTGCCAACGTGGGGATACAGGGGCTTGCTTTGCAGCGGCTTGTTTCCTTTCTCCAAGGTCGGGGACAAAGGGTGATGCTAGGGAAACAGCAGTCCCGGAGGCACCTGCTTGAGTGTGGAGTGCCTCAGGGGGGTGGTGCTTTCCCCAATGCTCTTTAACATCTACTTGCGCCACCATGCCCAGATTGCCCAGAGGTTTGGGCTGGGATGTCACCAATACGCTGATGACACCCAGCTCTATCTGATGTTGGGTGGTCAGTCAGACTCCAGACTGGAAGATCTGGACCGGGCATTGCACGCTGTGGCTGTTTGGCTCAGGCTGAGTTGGTTGAAGCAAAACCCGGCAAAGACGGAGGTCCTGTGCCTGAGTTGTGGCGGTTCGGGGTTGGGGCTCCTGCTCCCGGCCTTCGATGGGGCACCACTGGTGCCTGCGCCGGTGATTAGGAGTTTGGGAGTGCTCCTGGAACCCTCCTTGGCAATGGAGGCCCAGGTAGCAGCCACTGCTAAGTCGGCCTTTTACCATCTGTGGCTGGTTGGGCAGTTGGCTCCCTTCCTCGATCGCGATGACCTGGCTACAGTGATCCACGCAATGGTCACCTCGAGGCTAGACTATTGTAATGCTCTCTACATGGGGCTGCCCTTGGCACAAATCTGGAGGCTGCAACTAGTGCAGAATGCCACAGCCAGGCTATTGATGTGTCTCCCTAGATAAGAGTACATCCGGCTGGTGCTCAAGGCACTGCGCTGGCTGCCAATAGCATACCGAATATGCTTCAAGGTGCTGGTACTTACCTTCAAAGCCCTATATGGCCAGGGTCCAACATACCTGAGGGACCGCCTTTCCCTGTGTACACCCCAGAAAGCACTACGGTCGGGGGCGCAAGACCGACTGGTCATTCCAGGCCCCAGGGAGGCCAGGCTCACGGCTACTAGAGCCAGGGCCTTTTCAGTGGCAGCTCCTTACTGGTGGAATGAGCTCCCAGAGGAGATCAGGGCCCTGCGGGATCTTGTGAAGTTCTGCAGGGCTTGCAAGATGGAGCTCTTCCACTAGGCCTTTAATTAGGAGCCGCCCGCATTACCATCAACAACCACTATTAATATCTGTGGTGTAGGCTGGCTGTAGTTGAGATCGAGCCAAACCGCCTTGAAGAACAGGAGCTTGTATTTGCTTTGAGTCTGCATTATATGGTACACTGTCTTGCATAATGATCACTGTGTGCACTTTGACTTGAAATTGTTGATTGTTTTAAATGTTTTATTTATTTATTATTTATTACATTCCATTTGTATACCGCTCACCCCCTAAGGGCTCTGAGCAGTTCACATTACATTATACAACACATCCTACCTAGGGCTACACATACAATGAAGGGGGGTGACTGGCCTAACAGGCACCCTCTGGCGAAGTCTTTGTTGTTCTTAATCTTTTTGCGGGAGGTATTTCAATCCGGTGCTGCGGCCCCTGTCCGATAGGCTCCGGCCTGCTGCGTCGCCCCACCTCTGCGCTCCATCAGCCCAGCCTCGCTCGCTCGATTTGCCATCACCGCCATGTTCTCCGCTGCCCTGAGCCCGCTTACGAGGAGGGCTGGCTATAAATGCAACAAATAATAAATAAATAAATAAATAAATAAGCTTCTTTAATGAGAACATTAGGATTTAGTCAGGGTCCCAGTTGAACCATAAGAACTGTGGTTCACTGATGAGTGCCAGAAATCGCTAATCTCCAATGAAGAAGTCTTAATACTACAGTTCCCAACATGAACACATGAAGCTGCTTTATGCATAATCTGACCATTGGTCTGTCAAGGTCAGTATTTTCTACTTTGACTGGCAGCAGCTCTCCTTGGGCCCAAGAGGTCTTTCCACCTACTAAACCTTTCCACCTACTAAATTATATAATAGGTTATAGTGTAGATCAGCTATTTAAATAAAACAAGTTCAACCCCTGCCATGGTCTCTTGTCCTTATTTGGGGGTGCCAGACCAAATACAAAAGCAGTTTATAGCATAAGAGTGAATGTTGACAGAAACAGTCTTAGATCAAGGTGGTTCTGGAAGCTCAGCACAACATTAGTTGCATAGACAAACACTAAGATAGACAAAAGAAAATATTGAGAGCCTCTCAGCTCAGCAGCTAGGTCGTTAACACGAAAAGTAAACATATGAAAGCAAATAACCTCACCTTCTGCTACTAGATTATCCTCCAAACCATCATTAAATTCTTCAAAACCTGAATGAGTCAATATGGACATTTTTCATTGCAATTTTTTTCCCCGTGTGTAGTCATTGCCACTGGTTTCAGTCTACCACATTTTCATTGCTGTGGCTGATTAGTAATTTTGTTTCCTTTCTGGTATTTTAATGTTATTTGTATGGCATTTATATGCTCTTTATACATATGTGCCATTTTAATACCGTTTCAAGAGAACTTGACGGACTGCCTCCTCCTGGTTTCCAGCCCACCTTCTTCCTCACAAGCCCTTTGCCCCTCCCTGCAGAAGTGAGGCAGGCGGCAACAGTCTTTTTCAGTGATGGTACCTTGCTTGTGGAATGCCTTTCCTCTTGAGGCTTGCTGGCATCTACCTGGCTATCTTTTAGGCACCAGGCCAAAACAATTCTTTTTACTCAGGCTTTGAATTCAAGGGTTAATCTTCTAAACTCATCTTTACAATCTGCTTCTAGTCTGAGAAGTGTTTTCTGAGACCTGTTTTAAGGCACTGTTTTCTTGCTCAGTTTTTAATGCTGGGTTTTAAAATAGCTTATTAATTGTTACAACTTTTACGTCGTTTGTGCTGTTATTGTGTTTTACTTTGTAAGTCGCCTTGAGCCGTCTCCCTGGAGAAGTGTCACGGAAATTGTCTAAATAAAGAAAGACGATTACATTTATATACATTGCAAATAACATTGAAAAATGCATTCAGTTTAAGGGGGAAATCTGATGCTAGGAAACAGGAAAACGGTCAGAAAATAAAGGCTCACAGATACATTTCTCACGAGAGAGAAGAAAAACTGAAATGGGGATATCTGAATCAAATCAACAAGCTTGCAAAATTTGCTCATCCCTATGCATCTGTTTGGAGGAAAGACAGGACAAATGTGATTTGATAGATATTTATTTTATTTGGAGGATTACTACCCCGTCTCTCCCTAGGGTTGCCAAACCCCCCAGTTTTCCAGGGGTCCCCCATTTTTTGGGGGGGGGTTCTACCCGCTGCTGGCCAGATGGCCGGCAGGGGAAGCCCGGCCCCTACACCCACAGCCACCCCTCTCTCTCCCTTTAAGTGTGTGGAACCCGTGTTTCCTCCCAAGCCCGTGTTTCCTCTCAAGCCAGATCTCCGCTTGAGATCAGGCTTGCAGGGAAATGACAGCTTCGTGCACTTAAAAGGGAAACGTGGCTGCTCTTAAAGGGGAAACGCCGGCTCCTGCACTTAAAAGGGAAACGCTGGCTCCTTTAAGTGCAAGGAACTGCCGTTTCTGGAGATCCGGCACGCGGGTGGGTGGGGGCGGCAGCGGACGTCCCCAACATGATATCACCCCGCTGGGGGTGGAAGATGGACTTGGCAACCCTATCTCTCCCGAATGTGCTTGATATGGCTAACGGAAGAAAAATAACAGAACTCTCTGCAGGTTTTGCGGGTCACTAAGCAAAACAGTACCACGTGCTCTTCCTATTTTCATTTGCCCCATACTCGTCAAAGTGCCACTGAGAATGCACAAAGTGCATGCCTTTGCCACTACATAATCACAGCCATCCTCTGGATTTCAGAGATTAAGGGGAGGAAATTTCCACAGCAAAGTACAAGATACATCAATTGCAGATCTACAGTTCAGCCAAGGAGTCCTGCTGCTGGTGTATGCAGAGACGTTTGCAGTAATGCAGCATGTGTTTGTGCCCTAGGAGATAAGACACTCCCCCTCTACACTCTTGGGGTCCTGGGATATGCCTGGACCTGCTCAGTGTTGATGCCAGCCATAGAATAGGATGAACATGCTGAGCGATTTGATGAAACGTCAGAGGCATTGCATAAATTGCTTGAATTTGCTTAAGTTAAGTTGCTCAAGTTAGTGTTAGCACAGAGAGCTTTTGGTACACCACCCGGACTAGTTTAGGAAGGAAAAGTTTAGCGACAGACATGCATATATGTTATCCAGGGGTCATTTCGTAGAAAAAGAGCTAGGGGGACTCATTAGCATAACTCATTAGCATATGCCACACCCCCTGACATCACCGGAAGTGTGTCCTCCCCACAGCCGGCGGCGACCTCCAGCGGGCACCAGCAGGGAGCTCCAGGCCCCGCCCTCCCGCACCTCACCCGGGGGGATGGCGTCCCCCCGCGTCCCCCCCCCAAATGACCCCTGATGTTATCTATTTTTATCTTGTTTCAAAAATGACTATCCATCTCCATGTGTTGGTATCTTTTGTCTATAAGAGGCAATGAATTAAGAATGCCTTTGTAGCCATACTTTGGACAAAAGTACACTGTCCCTCTCTCAGGATCCACATTGTAATGCACCTATCAACCACACCACGTAACGTGCACAGAAATGACTTTCTTCCTGGCACAAGCAGATCTCCAGGTGGGCTGGTGGAGTGAGCAATGTCGACAGCACAAAATGTTTCCAGACTTGGCAGGGAGCTTGGGACTGTGCTCCCTGGCACAGCACAACTCAGTCATGTCATGGAAGAAAGGCACAGAAATGCTTGAACAGAGGAAGAGAGCAAAAGCTGTGAAATGTGGCATTTGTTCACGAGTCAGTGCCATGCAGGGACAGTGGGTGGCCATACCACACTCTAGATCTGGAGAGTGTTGTTCTCCAGCAAGAAGTCCCCAAGGTCAATCGCTAGAGCAAGAAAGTTTGCCTTGGCAGCAAACGGATCTGTTCACGGACAAGAGCAGGCTCTTACTATTGATACTAATCCTGGGCAATCCAGAGACTTCACTTTGTCTGCAAATCACAAGGTTAGTGTTCAGAAACCCTCAATTCCCTATTCACCTCTGTTTATAGTGAGGGATGGAATGGGGCAAAACAGCTCAGCCCTGCTGCCATGAGAGGCTGGGGCCGGCCGGCCTCACCCTGCTTAGCTGTCTTGGCCAGGCACCTCCTGTTTTTGGCTGGCTGGGCAGGCACTCTCTCCTTTGGGGGTGGAACCAGGGCGGACTGGGGGCAGGGCCCTTTTCCAGGGCCACTTCTCCCACTGGTGCCAGTACACATCCTGTGAGAAACAAGATGCTGGGCAAGGAGTCTACTGGCTATGCAGTAGGAAATGATTGGCTATGCAGATCAAGGGGCAGCTGCCACCACCAGCACTGCCTCCCTCAGCAGTTGCCCTATGGTCTAAACCCTCTCTGGATGTTGGTGTTTTCTACATGGGGACAGATTTGGATGGTTGCAGCAGTAACAGGGCTTTCACATGGGTAGTTTTTCTGCATTTTCTCTGCCCTAATCCCTTGGCAGCAGCGAAACACATACTGTGCCACTGGGCTTTAACAGTTTTTTTTAAAAAAAATAGCGTTTGAATATTGTCATATCATTATAACATTATAATAATCTGTATATCAGTTTCTCTGATTAACCAGAACTTATTTGTTTAAAAAAGAAGTCTCTAGCCAGTGCGATGTAGTGGTTAAGAGCAGTGGACTGTAATCTGGAGAACCGGGTTTGATTCCCCACTCCTCCACATGCAGCTGCTGGGTGACATTGGGCCAATTACAGTTCTCTCAGAATTATCTCAGCTCCACCTACCTCACAAGGTGCCTGTTTTGGTGAAGGAAAGGAAGGAGATTGTAAGCCACTTTGAGATGCCTTAAGGTAGAGAAAAGAACCTACTTTCTTCTTTTCTTCATTGCAGATATATACCTTTACCCCTATATCTCCACAATGAAAGTGGCTAGAGACTTAAAAAAAATGAAAGCTGGGATTTCAGAGGAACTGATAAACATAGTGTTATAACATTATAATGATATAACAATACCCAGTTGTCATTTAAAAAACACAGATGGTGGTAGTAGGATAGGCAACACAGGTGATGGTAGGATAGGGCAGGGGAAATGGCTGCCACGTTGGCAAGACTGGGGAACTCCAACTTTTCCCACTCACATGGTACTCATCCAGGCTCTGCTGCCATCTTTCCTGAAATTTCATAGCAAAACAGTTTCAGGAAAGATTGGATAAAAGCTGGAGAAAACCTGGGACATGCACAAGTGCTGGGGGGGGGCAACAGAAGGAGGGTTTCTGGAGTTCTGGCCCCGCTGGTGGACCTCCTGATGGCACCTGGGTTTTGGCCACTGTGTGACACGGAGTGTTGGACTGGATGGCCCATTGGCCTGATCCAACATGGCTTCTCTTATGTTCTAAAGGAGCAGGTAAGTTCACCCTCCAAAACCAGAATTAAGGTAGAGTAGAATGTAGTACAGGATAAAATAGAACCAGGAAAAGGGAAACCCATTCATCCCTAGATAAAGCACACTCCCGCCGTGTTGTACGCCATTGTTAGCAGTTTATGTATTGTTTTTAGATATAATTCATTGTAATTTTAACTGAGAAATAGTTTTATCAGTAATAATGATGTGAGCGGCCCTGAGCCTGCTGCGGCGGGGAGGGGGGGATAGAAGCCAAATAAAATAAGTAAATAAAAATAAATATCCATAACTCCTTTTCACAGATCTGCTTAAGACTGGCTGGCCATCTTAGACACTTCTCTGATCCTACTTGTCCCAAAACGGTTAGCAGTGATGGTTGCATGGGTCTGAACAAGCCTGAATTCTCAAGCTTTTATATATCAGAGTACAAAAGATCACACAAGTACAAGGATTCTCACATGCCTGCTAGCACTGATCCTTCAACAACCTGATAATGCCATCAACTCACATGAGCATGTAAGTCCATGTTATAATCTTGGTGAGGGCCAGGAAATATGACATGTGCACATATCTTCCCAAAACTATTATTGGCTGGCATATTGGAGATTCTGGGTTGGATCCTGACTAGCATTTCCATGGGCACAAGCCCTAAATGTCCTCTGACATTAGGGTTACCAACCTCCAGGTGTGGCCTGGAGACCTCCCAGAATTCCAGTATCTCCAGACTACAGAGTTCAGTTCCCCTGGAGGAACAGGCAGCTTTGGAGGGTGAACTCTACAGCATCACATCCCCACTGCACTCTCTCACCTCTGCAAACTCTGCTCCCCCTAGTCACCGCCCCCAAATCTCCAGGAATTTTCCAGCACAGAGTTGGCAGCTCTTTCTGGCATCATGTTCCTTGGAGCATTATGTGCCCCCAAAGGAGGCAGAAAAATAATGCTTCCCAAATTAAAATCCTTTCATAGAAATGCTGGTACCTTTCAAATCTGCAGGCCAGACCTCAGACTTCATGGTTAGAGTAGAGTCTTCAGGATTCTGGCCAGTGTCTGCAGGTGGACTGGAGATCTCTCAATGTCTTCATAGAACAGCAATGAAAGAACAAATCTTTTCTGTATTACAGATTTTTTAAAACATATTTGTTTCCCCAGGCCAACCACAAAGCAGCACTCTAAATAAAGGCTGTTTTGTGCATTCTTTTCATTAGGTTTTCATTTATTTTATGGGCTCTTGAAAACAGGGGGTTTGTGTCGCCACACCATCACTGATATGCAGGCACCAAATGGTTCAGTTTAGGAGTGGATTAATTTTCCCCATGTTCATAATCCTCCTGTGGATTGGCTCTTCCCCACATTCCGCTCCGCTTGTCTTACAGTTTGACATGGAGAACGTCTGCAACAGATTCTTGAAACAGTGCAATTGGCTCTGGCCTTGATTTTTATTCCTTTCTCTCACTCTTTTTTTTGTTTCCCCTTCGTTAAGCCATGGGCACAAGCTATCGTATGCAGTGGTCCATTTTTACTTATTTTTTTGCCAATGGAACATTTTTTAAAAGGCATGTGATGTTACAGTCACGTGGACATTCTTTTTAGGAAATTGAAAAGGTCCTGACTTCTTAGTTTCATGTTAGTTCAGATCCCCCACTTTTTTTCGTTAACTCCTTTTACAGTGCAATCCTAAAAAGAGTTATAGCCTTTTAAATCCACTGAAGTCAATGGGCTTAGAAAGGTGTAACTGCTTAGGATTCAGCTGTTAGTGGTTCCAGTGGGCTTAGACTAGAGTAACTCTGCATAGGACTAAGTTGTAAGCAAGTCTGGGACCAGTCACTGTCCCTCAGCCTAAATGTCCCTCAGCTTCAAAGGATAAAGCAGATGCCTGTGAGGTAGTGTTGCCAGGTGCCTACCTTGTGCCGGCAGAGGGCTTTGGGGAGCGTTCTGGGGGTGGGTAGGAACGTTGACAATGCAATTGACATCACTTCTGGAAGTGATGTCATTGTGTCGGTGAAGCTCTACTTTTTAGGCAAAACTCTATGGTAAACAGTGTTCCCTCTAAGCTCAGTTAGTGTGAGCTAGCTCACACTTGTTTAGCCTCCGGCTCACACATTTTTGTCTTAGCTCAGGTAGGATGGCTCCAGAGCAAACTAATTTATGCAGTAGCCAAATTGCTCTGTCACAACGTCCATGCCAGTGGCTCACAAACTAGAATTTTTGCTCACAAGACTCCACAGCTTAGAGGGAGCATTGATGGTGGGGCTTTAAAGTCAAAGGGTGTGGCTTCACAGAAAAGTCAACTCCCGTCATGCAGCTGGTTCTTTTTTTTTACAAATTCACCCCTGCCAAAAAGTTCTGCAGTACCGTTATTTAAGCACACTTTGATTTAGTTATCTTTACATTTGCCCACGGCAAAACCCAAGTAATTCCTAGACTTCAGGGCTTATGAAGCTACATAAGTAACTAACCAGCTCAAATATCTGTAAGCCTTTATTGTTTGAAAGAAAGCAAAAACAAAGAGAGATAATTTAGAAAGGCTGGGGGGGGAGTGCATGGCACCTAATTTTTTTCTGAGAAACAGATGTATTTTCTTGCCATTATCGTTAGATGAAACGCTTTACACAACTGGTCCAAGGTGGTACATTTTCAAATAGAAATATATATACTGAACATCTTGCAGTTAACAAAATTTGGTTGTGTAGTGTAGAATGGTCATTATTTTTTTACTGAAAAAATAAAGGCACTAATTACTTATAGACAAGATACTTAGCACAAACAGATAAGCTTCAAAATGAAAAATTCTCAGTTTATGATAATTATGTTCTCTGCTTTGTTTTCAGAGACTGATAATTTGAGGCTTTAAAATCACCAGGAAGCCATTAATTGGAATTCTTCAATAAAAAATAAATTACATAGAAGTTCATGATGAGTTGTAAAAGCACAGACTGTATTATACAGTGAGCGACATGGCTTCACTATTTATAGACTCGTATGGCTATGTTGAACAGAGGAAAGTGAAATGCCAGGAGTCAGAGATGCAGAGATAACTGTTATTCAGGGGACCAAACTATCAAGCTGGGGCATCTATGTGCAAGAAGTAGCTTTTCAAGCCTATTATCATAGCTGATGTTTGCCCATATTTTCCCCACAAGGAAAAGAAATACATTTTCAAGTTATAGGAATTAGTGATATTCCACATGCGGATGATACTTCTACCTTTAGGAATCTGCAGGGCTTTTTTTTGCAGAAAAAGCCCAGCAGGAACTCATTAGCATAATAGGTCACACCCCTTGCAGTGCAGCTAATTAGCATATTAGGCCACATCCTCATGCCTTCCCTTGGCTTGCCCAGGCACCCTGTGGCTGTGGGGAGCCCGGGCAAGGTCCCCCGGAAGGGGGCAAGCCAGCCCTTGGACAGGCTGGGGAAGGCACAGGAGGCATTTAAATGCCTCCCCAATCCTTCCAGCCCCCCCCCCCGGCCCACCCGCCTCGGAGTCGCCAGGGGGGTTTTGTTCTCCAGGCCTTCCCTCTTTAGGCACGCACGCAGAGGTTTTCGCTGTAGTGGGCGTGGCTAACTCTGAAGCCAGCCAGAACTCCGTTCCTGTGCGTTCCTGCCCAAAAATAGCCCTGGGAATCTGGATATAATGCTCCAGTCACACCTGAGCATGTGAGCTCTCTAAGAGGCAAACTATATGCTAGTCATAATCCAAGCCATTAATTGGTTTCAGCAGAAAGCTGTTTTGAACGCAGAAGCAATAGGAAGGGAGTGGGTCTTAACCCTTTCCCCCTGGGCTGTTCTTACATTTTACACTCTTCCCCAAGCTTTTTCTATGTACAATATCCAGACACATGTTCATCCATACAAACATGTTCATAAATTGCCATGGGGGGGGGGAGGCAGATGGCAGTTTGAGGAGTATTTGGAAAACAGTCGCACCTCCTTCCTTACTGGAGCTTTGTCACTTGGGTGTTTTTCAGAAGAGAATGGGCCTGAGAGGTTGTGGCAAAGGCTTCATGGGCAAGGTGGGTTCTGAGGCGGGATTTGTGAAAGAGGAAGCATGAGGCAGATGCTCTGAGAGGTGTTTTACTTTAGTTGTGAAACTCCTACTGCTAGGCGTGGCAATGCTATTATGAACAGTGGTGCAGTTAGGTAATTTTAGATTCCAGACTTGATGTGATTAAGGAGGCCGCTGTTAGATGGTGATGTATACTTCAAATGTGAAGCTATAGCCTGCTTTCTGTGGGCTCTGCTGAGCTTGGGAGCTAAGGCCCCCAAACTTCTACCCCAAGGTCCAGCCCCAAGAGCACCGCTTATTAAGAAACCTAGCAAATTGCAAAGAGGATATTTTGTCAAGCAAAGAACCCTTCTGCCTCAGAGACCATTCTCTGGACTATAGAGTGAGCCCAGATAATAAGCTGGTCCTCCTGTATCACAGAGGACAGGTTTTATTCTGCTCAGCTAGGCAGGAAAGGGAGGACTTGGATGTTTCTTCCAGTAACAGCGATGTTTTCGGGAATTCATTTGGTTTGGTTTCTCACATTCACATAAGCTAGAAATGTGCTGGCAGCTGGGGTGTTCTCACAATGCTATAATAGGGCGGGCAAGTGCACAGTCAGGGCAGGGGATCCGCCATCCTGAGCTCTGCTGCCCCCCCCGCCACTCTAAGCACTGGAGGGAGAACATAGAAAATACCCTCATTGCATTGCAAGCATGATGACCTCACTTCTGGGGAAAATACATGAATCTGCCTTATACTGAATCAGACCCTTGGTCCATCAAAGTCAGTATTGTCTACTCTGACCAGCAGCCACTCTCCAGGGTTTCAGGCAGAGGTTTTTCACATCACCTTCTACCTGATTCTTTTAACTGGAGATGCTGGAACAAGGAATCTTCTGCATGCCAAGCAGATGCTTTACCACTGAGCTATAGCCCCTCCCTAGTGACAGTGGCAGCTCTAGGAACTTCTGGTGTCCTGCACTCTGCAAGCCAGCCCAGGCAGGTCTCCCCTGGAGCAGCACCCTCAGGTCTAGCAAGAGCTGGGAGCACCAACACGTGCTGGTGGCCAGGAGCCAGAGCTGGCACATAGGCTTGCACCTAGTGGTTGATCCAGCAAGGCAGCCGTCCCAAGCCTCAGCCGAAATAGACTGGGAAGTAATTAGGCTCAGCTGCCCTGCTGGCAGATGTTGAGTTCCTGCACAGTGCTGTGCTTTGGCCATCATCCTGCGTAGAATTGTTTTTACACAGCCTGGCTCTGGGATGAGGTTGCGTGCGGCCAGTCGAGCACTTCGCCTCCTTTGGGCCATCTTAGTCCAGTCCTTCTGCCATCGCTGTTCCTGCACAGTGAGAGCATCCCTTGGGGGTCTATGGGTCCAGGTTTGGATCCTGTCCAGGAGAAGCCTGGTGGTTATTACAGAGGCTGGTGGCGACTTCTCCTCTGCAGGATCTGGCCATGCTGGAACATTGCCTGTTGGGTCCTCCTGGTACCTCTGGTCCTCCTTGGGGACTCAGAGTCAGAGTCCCTGGAATGGCCAAGGGTGGTCATGACAACTGGAAACTACCTTAGAGTTTCCAGTGATTCCTAGAGCTTCAATGAATACTTCTGGATTTTCCCAGGAAGTGACATCATCTTGCAATGCCGCCCTGCTACCATGTCCCTGCCCCCAACCCTCCCTGGCAACCCTATGCTATAAAGAGCCCATGGCTTAGAAATACACTGATGATGACATTCTGGGGATTTGGAAAATGGGGTGTTGGTGAAAATCAAATCAGTTTATACAATACTATACGTAGCCTAGATAATTTCTTTTTTTTTGGTAAACAAATTTTTTATTTTCTCAGGAATACAACATATAAAACTTTTCATTCTATCAATTGTCTACCCCATTCCCAGTTCCTCCCCTCCCTCCAATGGCTTCCCACAATGCTTCCACCCCTGCTCCAAATTACTTCATATCATCAACAATATCAGTTTCTCATCATTACAATCTAAAGATAACATCATTTGACTTAATATTGATCTAAACATATTAAGTTTTGTTTCACATCCCAGTTCTTTTCCAGATAAATTTTAAAATCATTCCATTCTCCAAAAAACTCATCGTCTTCTTTGTTATTCAGTTTTTTTGTAATCTTATCCATTTGTGCCATGAACAGAACTTTTTGTATCCATTCTTCAACCTCTGGTACCTTTTCTGTCTTCCAAAACTGAGCATAAATCATTCTCGCTGTCACTATCAGGTACCAGAGTATACTATACGTAGCCTAGATAATTTCTGACCACTTCTGTCTTTAAGGAAATTCTTCCCAAACCGTATTTTGGAAATAAAAAAAATGTAATGATATCTTATATGGTTGTGTTTGGGGGGTGGGGGGTTTCATTGCTTTGGAAATTTATCATTGTAGAACGGTCCCAACTATCAGCCTGAGAGTGGAGTTATTTTATTAATGAAGAGGAGGGGGAAGCTTTTTTAATCTTCGCAAGATCACTTATCAATTGATTTCATGTGATTTACAGTAGGTTTTATTCTATGAGAATTACGATACCCTTCAAGTGTTTGCTGAGACCCAATATTTTCTCAGTGAACTGCTTTGTCACTTGATGCTGGGCCATTCCAGTGATGCAGGAACATTCCCTCTGTGGGGCTTGTGGCAATATGGCATTGTGTCTAGGGTTGCCAAACCCCCCAGTTTGCCAGGGGTCCCCTGTTTTTTTTGGGGGGGGGGGTTCTACCCACCCCCGGCCAGATGGCCGGCGGGGGAAGCCCCACCCCCCAACACCCACAGGCACCCATCTCTCTCCCTTTAAGTGTGTGGAACCCATGTTTCCTCCCAAGCCTGATTTCCGCAAGCTTGCAGGGAAATGCCAGCTTCAGTGCTCTTAAAAGGGAAATGCGGCTGCTCTTAAAGGGGAAATGCCGGCTCCTGCATATAAAAGGGAAACGCAGGCTCCTTTAAGTGCAGGGAACTGCCGTTTCTGGAGAACTGGCGCACGGGCGGGTGGGGTGGGTGGCGGACATCTCCAACTTGACGTCATCACGTCGGGGATGCCCCGCCCCCTCCAAAGTCCCCTGCTGGGGGTGGAAGATGGACTTGGCAACCCTAATTGTGTCATGCATCCAATTTTGAGACTTATGCTGTAATAGTGACATCACAGAACTAACCTCATCAAGTTATGAAGATCCAGAGAGAGATAAATTTCTGGAAAGCAGAGAACATTTGTACCACAAAGGGCTCAAAAAGATGGTGCTTGAACATCAGGAAGAACTTTGCTGCCATAAGAACAATGGAGTAGGTGGTCTGAAGACTGTGCTGTGATTTGCTTCAGTGCAATGCTTAGAAGAGACATTTTGACAAATATGTGGTGTAAACAATATTAAGCAAACTGAGAACAAACAGAGATGTTGGTTTTTGACAGGAATGAATCTGGTTAACTGCTGGGATCTCACAATCCTTTCCTTCCTCCCACTCCCTCATCCCCTTGCATGGAACACATAGAACATAAGAGGAGCTCTGCTGAATCAAACCAGTGGTCCATCTAGTCCAGCATCCTGTTTCATACAGAGGCCAACAAGTTGTCCTGGAGGACCAAACAAACCCTAGTAAAGACATCACCTCCAGCCAAGGATCTGGCAACTTTACCTAAGTTCCTTTTTTATGAAAGCATTTATTTTTCCAACTATAAAACTGGCTAAATCAAACACAGTTCCCACATCTTGAACCCAGTACTTACATTTGACCTGTAAAACCTTTGACATTTGGCCTTTCTAGAAGGGCTATAAAGAGAGAGAGGCCTTAGGTTTGCCAGCATATGCATAATTTGATGAATTAATGTAATGGTCATAATGGTATGTGTGTGTGTGGGACTTCTGAACTTGCAGAATTAGGCATGCTCTAGTTTTTAGCCTTTGAATGACCTCCAGCAAACATGTGACCCAGATAAGAGAGTCTCCTGTCCACTTGCATAAACATGATGCTTTTCACAAAAAGCGAAAGTCGGGGTGGGGGTGGGATAAAATCAAAAGAACTATTCATGGCAACAGAACATAGCACACACACAAACACACACACAGAGAGCCATTTGTTGCTTCCTTACAAAAATAAATCTACAAACAGAAAATGGATCTCTTGATGATTTAAAATTCTTATGGACCACAGTAGCTTGAAGTGTTGTAAGGCTGTGGGTCATCATGTACTATAATTAGTTGATAATAGACTCATTCTGCACTGGAGGGCCACCGTTTCTGAAACAGCTGGGAACTTGTGTAATATTCTACGGGCTAACTCGGTGGGGAGATACCCACTGAGTGTACCCACTGATGGAGAGGGGAGGAGAGAAGTCAGAGATGAACACCATGTATACCAACTTGGATCTTTGGTGGATGGCAGAGGGAAAGGAGGATAAGACACAAGGCCCTTTCCACTGGCCTGCTTGGTCCAACTGCCACCTAGCTCACTCGTCTACCAGAAACTCCGCCAAACTGCGTTCCCACAGCCTGCTTTCACCCGCTTGCATTTCAGAGATCTTTGTGAACCACTTTGAACTTTTCTTCTCAAAAAGAAAGGCAAGGTGGCAACCTAGGGTTGCCAACCTCCAGGTGGTGGCTGGAGATCTCCTGGGATTACAACTGATCTCCAGGTGACAGAAATCAGTTCACCTGGAGAAAATGGATGCTTTGGAAGGTGGACTCTACACCTTTATATCCCATTGAAGTCCCTCCCATCCCCAAACCCCACCCTCCTCAGGCCTCACTCCTAAAATCTCCAGGTATTTCCCAGCTCAGAGCCGGCAACCCTATGGGGGTGGAGCATCTCCTGCCTCCGTTCCCAT
>NW_015162503.1:438052-441161 GCF_001447785.1 Gekko japonicus
GGTATTCCCCAACTTGGAGCTCTCAATGCTAGGCAACACACATAAAGGAATTGATCTGACCCTGTCCTTTTCTGCCACCAAGTACTGGGTTCTATGCATGGAGAGGTGGACTACAACATGTTGAACAAGTCACATTTATTGTAGCACACACACAAAAGACGCAAATGGCCTGGCAAGGGCCAACTATATACACCCACCCCAGGCACATCCCCCGCCAAAGGTCCTACTGGAGGACTAAAGGTGGCCTAGGATCCTTGACCCCTATTGTATTAGGAACCAAGCTGGGGACTGAGGGCACAGACCCCTGGTGGCGGTCCGTGGACACAACACCCCCCCCCACATAGTTCAAAACCAACCGCTTCTGGGATGTTGCTGTAGGGCCACTCTGGCCTTGGTGAGGCCTCCTCCTCTGCTGGGAGCTGACGTCTCCTTAACTGGTTCACGTGTTTCCTTAGGAGCTGACCATCATCCGTGGATACTTCGTATGAGACCAGACCTGTGAACCGGATGATCCGGCCTGCCAGCCACGGGGGTCCTGTCCCGAACTTCCAGATGAAGATGGGGTCTTCTGGGAAGAACCCCTGGGGAGCCTCCCTCTGTTCAGACAGCCTCCGTGACTCGGGCTCCCTGTCCGGATACAGCTGGTCCAACAGGATGGTGGGCTGCTGACCCATCAGGAGTTTGCCGGGGCAACGGCCGTTGACGGGGTTTGGAGTGGTCCACTGGGTTAAAAGGAAACAGCCTAGTCGGAACTCCCAGTCCCCATCCAAGATCCGGCTGAGGGCTTCTTTTGCCGTCTGCACCATCTGCTCCACCTGTCTGTTTCTGGCAGGGTGGAAGGGTGCAGACCTCACATGCCGAATTAAGTTCCTCCGGAGGAACTCTTGGAACTCCTCTGAAGTAAAAGCCGTCCCGTTGTCGGAGATGATCATGTCCGGCAACCCATGGGTCGCGAAGATCCAGCGCAGCACATGGATGACGGCCTTCGAGGACGTGGTGGTGACGGGGCTAATCTCCAACCATTTGGAGTATGAGTCCACGGTGACTTAGAAGAGCAGTCCTTGGAAAGGGCCAGCTAAATCTATGTGTAGCCGGGACCACGGTTTGTGGGTGGACTCCCAGGTCTGAGTGGGTGTGCTCGGTGGATTCGGGCGGACCGCCTGGCATGCCTGACATCTCCGCACCCAGGACTCAAACTCCGCATTGATCCCTGGCCACCATACATAGCTCCGGGCCAGGGCCTTCATCTGGACTATTCCCGGGTGGGCCTCGTGTAGTGTGGTGAGGACGTAGTGTCGCAGGGCATTGGGGATGATGACTCTATCCCCCCACAGTAGGTACCCTTTGTAGGCCGAGAGTTCATCTTTGTGGGTAGCGAAGGCTGTGAATTCCAGACCTGCAGAGGCCGCAGGCCAACCTCTCACCACCCAGCCCAAAACCCAGGAAATGACAGGGTATTGGGCCGAGCACCCAGCAACATTAGTGGCTTGCAGGGGCGGTTCGGGGAGGTCCTCAAGCAGGAGGACCCAATGCACGAGAGCTGGGTTGACGTCAACTGAAGGGAGCGGCAGCCAGCTGAGGGCATCTGCGTGTCCCATCACTTTCCCTGGGCGGTGTTCCAGTTGATAGTTGTAGCCCGCTAGAAAGAGGGACCAGTGGAGGACCCTCGGCAAAAGCACCTGGGGTGTCTGAAGTGCCCGAGAAGCAGCTGGTGGTCTGTCACAATGGTGAAGGGGTGCCCGTACAAGAAGTCGTGAAACTTCTTGACGCCTGCCACAATCGCCAGGTCTTCCCGATTGATCTGCGCGTAGTTTCGCTCTGCAGCCGACAAGGTCCTGGAGTAATAAGCCACAGGAACCTCACAGCCATCAGGAAGTTGGTTACCCAGCATGGCACCCACGCCATAAGGGGACGCATCACAGTCCAGAATCACCGGCAGGGATTCATTGAAATGCACAAGCACGGCGTTCGAAATCAAGAGCGCCTTGACCCCCCAGAATGCTGCGGCCTCTCGGAGCCCCCAGGACCATGGTGCTTTTTTGTCCAATAAGCAGTGCAGTGGCTCTGTGACCGCTGACTTGTGGGGGAGGAAGGTGTGGTAGAAATTCAGAAGGCTGAGGAATGCCTGAAGTTCCACCTTGGACTTGGGTGTAGGGGCCTCGACAATGGCTTTGACTTGTCCCTCGCCTTATGGAGGTCATCCGCATCGACCCGGTGTAACAGGCCGGATTAACCCCCCGGCCAGAGTAACCCCAGGTTAATCTGGCCGGCTGTAACAGGCCAGATTCACCCCCCCGGCCAGAGTAACCCCGGGGTTACTCTGGCCTAGGCTAGAATAACCCCCCCCATTCACCCCCCGGCCAGAGTAAACCCGGGGTTACTCTGGCCTAGGCTAGAATAACCCCCCCAGGCCAGATTAACCCCCCAGGCCTGCTTTCTGGGGCTGCTGTATTTTCCTACTAAGAGAGATACTTCCCCAATAACAATCGAACACTCAAACAATCTCTTAGTAAGCTTGTCAATGACCAAGGCAACAACTGGGACCAATTTATCCCTGGTGTTCTGTTTGCGTATCACAAATCTGTGCATGCCTCAACCAAGTGTACTCCATTTGAGGTCATGTATGGACGGAAGGCAAAGCTTCCTATGGACCTCAAGCCCTCAGAGGCTGACATTGTGGGCTCCATGCCCCTTTCAGATGAAGCTAACCCTGATGTACTGGATACACTGACAACCATTAATAAAAAGCTCCGTTCAACCATCAGCACCAACATCCACTCTGCCCAGGAATACCAGGAGCGTGGCTTTGATCGTCGACACAACAGCAAGAAAGAAATCAGTGTTGGCTCCATAGTTTACATCAAGAATCAGCGCTGTGTTCGTCGCATGGGTTCAAAGATGGAACCACGCTGGATTGGACCCTACTCAGTTGTGGAATCCTTGACCAAGGGACGTGTAAAACGTAGGAACAGTAAGACTGACAAGATGCTGAACAACACCTACCACACCAGCAACCTTAAGCTTTTCCAGAAAGAAGAGGCTTCTCCACCACCCAAGTCCCATGATGATTATCCTAGTGACTCTGCAAATGACAGCCTGAAGCAGAAGA